>NW_008794008.1:52995-83402 GCF_000699145.1 Aptenodytes forsteri
AATGATTAACAACAACAACAACAACAATCATCATCATCCATAACAATCAGAGGAGACAACAACCTTGTTTACTGTAGCATTGTTTCTAGATTTAAACCTGTGTAAAGTCAGTATTTTAAGGCCAAGTGTAGTTCTGGGATAAATCAAATCTAAAGAAATGGGAATTTTCCATGGCAGTTAGGTGCTTCTAAACTCATGTGCAGTGGTACTTGGAGGGTTTTTCTAATAGAGACTTCTGGCAAGGAGATTGTAGATCAAGTGTTTTACAAAACAAACAAGCACAAATTCTTGCTGTGTTTTATATTTCTGCTGGAAATAGATTCTCCTTTTTTATCCATCTGGTGATGGTCAACAGGCCAACTGAAATTGGGCTGTGTGCTGCAACATTACAGCTAATCAGGTGCTGTGTATGCCTGTCAACAACATGAAATTTATGTCCTCATTGAGGCGTGAATGATCCAGACCTATGCATTCATTTTGAAAGCAGTGGTTAGAGGGGACAGTATTGTACTGCTCAGCAGAAATACATCCTGCAGTCGAGGAAACCTGTGCGTGTGCATAAACCTCTCCCCCTCCTGCTGCCCTCCCCCATATTTTTGTTCAGAAGTAGCAGCTGAGGATGCTGGGGCTGCCGCTGCAGGTGGAGGCTGGGTCCTGCAGCAGGGACGGAGGCCAGGCCAGGCCAAGCAGGTGGGCTGCCAAGCAGCATGCGGACAGGAGGTGTCTGATGCTGCTGACTGGCTTGTTGAAGTTGTGAAGGAGTATGGATGTACTCCAAAATACTCAAAGAAGTATAAAGACGGTTTTTCAGATTTTAAAAGAAAGCTGGTTTAATCAAAGCAAAATCTAAGTGCTCCGATTACCTACATAAAAGGTAGTGATAACCTGGTAGTGTGTGTATGGAAAGCTTCCACCGATGTTTTGTAACAGCTCTCACAGGACTGAGCAGCTCATTTGATAAAGTGAATACCATTCTCACAGGTGCCAGCACATCTGTCCTTGTGATTTAAAAAAAACAAACCCCTTAACTCTGTGCTTGTTTACACATTTCCACTCCAATTACCTACATAAAAGGTAGTGATAACCTGGTAGTGTGTGTATGGAAAGCTTCCACCGATGTTTTGTAACAGCTCTCACAGGACTGAGCAGCTCATTTGATAAAGTGAATACCATTCTCACAGGTGCCAGCACATCTGTCCTTGTGATTTAAAAAAAACAAACCCCTTAACTCTGTGCTTGTTTACACATTTCCTTTTTCACTGATGCATTCATCAGTAGTTGCAAATTAGCCAATTCTTGTGTTGCAGGAGTTCTGTCTTTTCAGAAAAACTAGTGTGTTTTGTGTGTTACAGACAAGCTCTTAA
The DNA here is from genome assembly GCF_000699145.1 of Aptenodytes forsteri. Classification (NCBI taxonomy): domain Eukaryota; kingdom Metazoa; phylum Chordata; class Aves; order Sphenisciformes; family Spheniscidae; genus Aptenodytes; species Aptenodytes forsteri. The sequence continues at coordinate 54,360 of NW_008794008.1, forward strand.
GCCTCTTGAGGCTTTCTAGCCTTTGAGCAACTTCATGCTGATTCAAACCAGTAAGAGACACTTTGTGACAAGTTTATAAGTTCTTATTGAAACATCTCACTCTATTCTGTCAAAAGGTTAACTTCAGGCATGTACAGATGGTCTTTTTATTAAATGCCTAGTCCTCAGGCTGCTTTTTGTGTGCCTTCTCTAACTTCGCTGTGACCAGCTTTCTCTGCTCCCCTTTTCTCTGAAGTTTCCACTACTTTGCCTATTTTTGTTTCGGTTGTTGTCCTCCTACCCCTTATTTACTCCATTCAGACTAATCTCAACTTTCTATAAGTATATTATATTTACCAATCCAGGAGTAAAGCACAATAGGAATATAGCATTTATCTTTTAGCATCTGCCTCAGTCTCACCAGGAGCAAAAATGTGATGATTGAATGAATGGCCCATTGAAGTCAATAAAGATCACAGCTTTACATTGTAATAGCTTTGGATGAGGCTTTAGCAAAGCTCCAGAGAATACATCTAACCTTCTCTCTCATTGATGGTAATTACACAGAATCTACTTTAAGCCAGGTCAATACTTGCCTCTCAGCTTCTGGGTTAAAAAAAAACCACCCAAAACCTAAGTCAGTTAACCAATCCAAGCATTAGGCCTCCTTCAACACTTCAGTATCTTAGCTTCTCCAAATGCTACAGGAATCTGCCTCTCAGAACTGTGATCCTAGGGCAGGTACCTCATACAAAGCCATACAGTTCTTCTGCATCTGTGCAGTATTCGATACTGCAAAATACTACTTATTATCTGACATCACCAACATCACTTTCTATCTCACCTCTTAAAGGCTGTTACCTGCTGCTCATACTCTTCTCTAGCCACTTGTGAAACCAGAAGGAACTCCAGGCTTATCTTCACTGTAAAGGCTTGCAGTCAGCATCTCCTGCAGGAGTAACAACTTTTAATGGCAAGGCTGCTGTAAGATGGCTATGGGCTTTGATAGGTACCTACTGAGATCTGTGATGCTCATGTAGCATTTAGAAGGGTATAGCAGTCTCGTAAGTACTCTGCAGATCTGAGGCTAATTTATGTCCAGGCTTCAACCTCCTTTGCTGTTTCTTCAATATTCCCATTGTAGGGAGGAGCAAGACAAATAGCAAAAGATTCTGCAGGCAGCTGTGTCACTAATCCATATGGCCTAACCACCTCTGCTGTGCCAGAAAAGAGACTGCACAGTTTAGTATGTCCAGTACTTAATACTTCTCTAAAAGAACAGTAATTGCGCTGCTGCCCATGAAATCCAACAGAGGGGATATTACCTGCATTACAAAGATTCTTGGCAATAACTGGGATAGCTCCCTGAACTTCTTTGTGCAATTAATTATGCAAATAGTCTTTAGACTAACCCTTTAGATCTCATCCCAATTTCAAAGGTAAGTAACAATAAAATCAGTTTAAAATTCTCTGTGAAACCTGGTCCTAAATAAGGATCCAGGCCCGCCTGTGGATTTTACTTTGCATTTTCCTTCTAGTTGTAAAAGAGAATGAAGAGGCCCTTAAAGACTCCCTACTTCTGATTGCCCCATGAACTAAGAACAGAAGGGAAGTGAAGGAGGAAACATAGACATCCAGGATGACAATGGCTGACCTTTCTGAAAAGATGGAACAATTCCCTTCATGCAATAGTAGAAGGAAGAATTCTTCAAAATGTCAAAAACTGTGTACATTTACTCCTTTATTAGCTTATCCTGAAGGCTCTGGATTATGACTTCCAAGATGAAACTCTTGTTCCAAATACTGTAATGAAGGAAAAGGTTACTTTTTAGATGCATGTCTGAAACCAAATGCTTCTCTTCTAACATGTGCTGTTCCTTTTCATATCTCCATTAAGGAGGGAGAAAGAGGTCTAGATTTTCCACAGGAACTAAAAATTCTTTGTATACCCTTCAGGTTGATGCAACTGTAATAACTAGAAAGAATTTGAAATGTAAACTATATGTAGAGCTTCATTTAATGAGATTTGGATGCAATGGTGTCTTAGTGAATTAAACCTGAAATATATTAAGCTCTGTAATACTCAAGCCAATGCTAAGGGGAATTTGTGAAACTATTTGTAATAAAGAGATCTGAGTGTGCATAAAACTGATGGCAAATGCAATTGCAGACATAGTGGCCATCAAAGGAAAGTTTTTAGGCTGCCTTCCTAGAAGATAAACAAGTGGTGGTTAAAGAAGAAAAAGAAGCAAAAGTATATGACCTACTTCAGCAATACAGAAGAGTTCAAGCTGTCACATGAAAACAGAAGCTCTTTGCATTCCAAATGTAAATGTAGAAATACCAGAGTAAGTATTATCTTCTAGGACCAGATCTAGAGCATAAGTATAATAAAGGAGGACTCTTTTGAGGACTAAATCTAACCTGTTAGTTCTCCAGGCCTACACACCATAAATGGATCAGGTAATGTAAGATAACATCATTCTTTGTGCTACTAGTCAATTTAGCTTTGGCTTACTTTTTGGTACTTATGTTCCTGAATAATGTTGTAGTAATCTACAATGTTGAAGGCAACAAATTACCTATAGATTGGATTGGGAACTACATGTATGCTGCTGTTTTTGTCCAGACCAAATGAAAAGTTAATATCCTAAAAAATATCCTTTTGGGATTGAAGTTTTCCCAGCTAGGAAGTTATGGTGGTAACACCATGATGTGGGGTTTTGGGCGTCGTGGTGGTGGTGGGTGGTGTGAGGTGGTGTTTTTGTTTGGTTTTCGTTTCATTTGTTCGGTTGGTTGTTTTTTTAATTTGTGAGTGCAAATAAGCTTTCACATTATGTTGCTAATAAAATATATATGTAAAGTAAACATTTCATTCTAGTACAGAATTTTTCACCGAGTGTTTGAAGTAATCTGTTAAATGCTGGGGTTTTGGGGTTTTTTTTGTTTTGCTGTAGTAAGTTGCCACCTTTTAGGTGAAGCCAGGTGTACGTGAATCCAAGCAAACTGGCAATATATCTGCATCTATGATTAAGGCTCAAGTTCTTTTTCATGAACCAGGAAATTTGTCAAATGAACTAGCAATTTATAAAAGTGGTGACATTTTAAGCTAGTTTAGTGGGAAGGGGGAGGTGGGGAGGGCAGAGAGAAGTGGATGTACTGTTGGCTACCTCTCATTTGCTAGGCAAATGTTAGATCACGTTAACATAGCTGTATTTCAAAACGGATGAGCTTGGGCCTGTTTGTTTTAGGAGCTTGTCTGCATTTCTGTTCCTTTATAACTTATGGCATTCTAGTTTGTGTAAAATATCTGGAAAAAATAGCTACTTATTCAGTAATTAAATAAGAGTTGTTATATGGTCTGCCTTCTGGTAGATCTGCAGAGGAGTAAAAATTTGGGGTAAAATGAAATTTTTAAAGACAATCTCATATTACTTCTAAAAAGAATTAGAAACACCACTTGGTCTAAAATTATGTTAGTAATGTTTAAATGAGATCAAGGTATGGCCCAAGAGAAGACAGAGAAGAAACTGAGAAGAGCAGAATGAAACACAGCTCAGCATGAAAGCCATTGTCAAGTGCTGCTTATTAAGTTGATGAGATAATGAGAAGGTGGTAACAAGCACAGATTGAACATGGAACAAAATGCTGTGGTGCTGCTTTAAAGCAGACAAGATTTACAAAGAAGATTACATCCTTCAAGATGTCTGTGTCATGGCAATTAGCTAAAATACGATCTCAGTATTAACACAGAATATCATTTCATGCTGGTGACAGTGCCTTGGAGCAGAGCCAGAATTTCAAATAATGGGAAACATTTATACTAGGGTTTTTTTTTTTATATATATATTTTTTATACTGCATCTGGTCCAGTGACTTCAACATGTGGAACCTAGAACCTATGGATAGATATCAATGTATGGCTACAAGCATTTTTTCCACTAAGTAATTTATAAGAAATGTTCTTTTAAAAAGTTTGCTTTGAAGTAAAAGTTCAAATTAGTAGTGCTAAAATAGACTAAACCCACCAAAATACTACTGAAAGAAAACTTTAAAAAAATAATTTAATTTAGCTGGGGAAATGAACAAAATTTGTTACCTGATTTTTTTTAATTTACAGAACTGTACTTTCTACCAAGAATTAGCAGACATGCACATGCCACAAGACTCAAGTTGAGCAATTTAACTGGAGCTATTATCAGTTAAGAAACACAGTTACTCAACCTTTTCATAACAATATGGGCAAAACCAGATGTTAGTAACATTGCAAAGAAGGCAAAGTTGTTTCATGAGGGTAGTGTTGATCAACACAGTCAGAAACACTCAGCACTTACAAAAAGAAAGCCAGCACCACCAACAAAACTAAAACCAGTACCAACAGTCTGTGTCTGTCTGATCAGGATGAAGGGCTGTTAGTAGGAAACATGCATATATTCAATGTGGTTCCCTCCAGACAGTCTGTCCAACAGCTAGCGCCTGGATCCCTCTTTTCCCCTGCTGCTGGCACCTGGACATGCAAGCCTATGAGGACCACAGCTACACTTCAGCTGCTGGTACAGTTGCCCCCCACCCCACCCTTATGCATACCATCACACACTGTGGATCCCTTGAGTAACTGGGCTTAGATGTGCAGCCAGCTCAGTAACTGCCCCCTGGATTTGACCATCTCCAGTTGCCTCCTGTGTAGAGAAACACACCTTCAGACCTTGTGGTCTCCCCAGTAGTTGGCCTGGACCACCTGGTCCCTCCAGTATGCTCTTCCAGTTGTCTCAGAGACATACACATATCTGGCCCGGTCTTATGGCTGCTTTGGTAACTGATGCTAAAGCCCCTTCACCTACTTGCTGACTAGGTTCAGCCTGATATTTCCTAGTAGTCACATAGTGGTATACATCCCCCCACTTGATCCAGTTGCTGGCACCACAGGCACACGGGTTCCTATTACCCATGGTCCCCACTCTAGTTGCTGGCACACAGAGCCTCACACGCCTAGAGCCTCACACTCCTAGTTGCTGGCACCACACCTACCATTGGCTATTGTGACCCATGGTCTGACTCCAGTTGCTGGCAATTAGACCTCCATATGCACATATGTACACAGAATAGAGAATCCCCTCACCCAAGAAAATAGTTAGAAATGAAATTTAATAAGAGAGGACAGCTGGCACTTATAAGGTCCAGGGCATCGCCAAACAACTGTACAGACCAGCGACCAGCTCCTTATCCCTCTATTTTCCTGAGCTTGTTCCTCCTCAGACCACCTACATCCCTGTCTTTGGTTCCTTCCATATATATCCCATAATGTTGTACAATCCCTAATTGCTCATGCCTGCATAGGCCTGTAGGTAGTAACCTGCCTTGATCTGTAAGGTGCTCTGGAAAGCCATTGACTCATCTCAATGTGTTTCACACCTGGACAGTGAGGCTGATGGCTCGTCTGTGACAGCCCCAGGAAGGGCTGTCACAGGGCCCCCTTCTCTCTGACTAAGTTGTTTGGGTTCCCCCAGCTGCCATCTTGCCTTTGTGCTCCTTTGTGTACGAGCTTTTTAATCACAGAACAAATGATGGAGTTGTTGGACAATGACTGGCTACAGTCATAGACAGTATGAAACCTGATCGCGACTCAATTTGAAAGCTTGAAAACTGCCCTTCTTTTTCCTGACAGTACTGACCTGCTGCTTTAGCCGTTCAAAATGCTGAATGACAGAAGATTTTCCTTCTCAGTTTACGATAAACTGGCATCCTGCCAGTTTACTGCCACTGTAGCTAACAGCTCTCTCTTCAAATACCAACTTAAGTAACTAGCAATTGCAGCTACCAGAACAATCCTGCCTGCACTTGGCTGTTTTTAGTATTCAAGTGCTGTCCGATAGGTAATCCATTTCAGTGGCGACAGAAGTGAATCTTCTATACTAATATTATATATGTTTCAGACCCAAGTCGAGGCCATTTTACAATAGAAAAAAAATGGGGAAAAAATGTGGGTAAAATAGAAGTATTTGTAAAATGTTGACCAGAACACTACTCCTAATTTTCGAGTGCTCTTCTCATTTTTTTTCCTTCCTCAGCTTTCTTAGTCTGAGAAAAATAAAGCAGAGACAGAAGGAAACAAAATTAACAGGATGAGTAAAATAAACAATTAAAAGGCATAGTGCACAGGTTACTTCAGATAATAAAGAATGCCTTTACTGAAGTTGCTTCAGTTCTCCTACCTGCCCAACCCTATTATCAGCAGAAAAAAAACTGATCCCATTTGTGTTCAGGAGTGGGGGGATGGCTAAAGGCATGAATCTACCTCAAGCCAGTGAAGTGCTTACTCAAGCTTAGCTAAATTATTGATGCAACAGTAAAGGTAGCAGTTCAAACAGATTTGATGCTGAATTCTTTTCTAATTATTTTCCTGCTTGTTTAAAAACAGCTATAGTATCTGAAGTTTAACAGTTCATTTTTAAACTGAGAAATTGTATTTAAATGTCAATTAGATGATCTATTTTTTTATCTTTTGTTTAAAAAAATCAGAATAATAGAAGATAAGGGTAATGCATGAAATTTCACTGACAGCTCTGTGCGGAACTATAGAAATACTACAACGACTAAGCTGCTTTCAAATGATCCCAAACAAATACATCAGCATAATATACCGCATGTATTTTGTCTTGAATAGATGAGTTCAAAAGACCCACAAGCTCTAGTAAAGGCACTACTTTGCTGAATTAGCTTTCAGGTTGAATACATGGCATTTTCTTAATAAGGGACTCACTGGTCAAATATATATTGGCATCAAATGGTCTTTTGTTTAAAAATAAATGTCAGTCTAGATATCTGGAGTTTATTCACATTCCACCACACTGTCTGTAGAATTCCTGGCCACTGCCTTTTTTTTTTTTTTTCTTTGTAGTCATTTAATAATGGCAGTAATGGCAAATTCTTATTTTTCTGCGTGACCCTCAGTTAGACCCTCAGTTCCGCGACTGGAATTCTTTCTTGGGTACAAACAAAACGGCCTTGGATGAAGAGTGTAGTCTTAGCCACTACTACAAAAGCACTTAATTAGATGAGGCCAGGTACACAAGCTATTTAGCTGGCTGACTCAGAGAAAATATTCCATGCTAGCCAATTTCTGTTCTGCATACAAAATTCTCCTGGTATTACAGCGTTCACAGAACTCAAGTAAAAATGGTATTAAAACCTGTATTTTATTTTCTATAGTATCATCTAGCATCGGGGATTGTTACAGAAAAAATTGTCTTGTTGCCACAGTAATGATATAACAGATGGTAACCGTTTTTTGTTACCATTCCAATGAGGGTGTAAAACTGATGCTCCAGTTGACTAGCTTACCTGCCTCGAAGAGGAAAGACACTCTTGCGCTAGCTGGAAGCAAGATCTGTATGATTCATTCCAGCAGCCCCAGTTGGCTATTCTTTCCTACTATCCCTGCCACTCCTCATATTCCTGCATTCATTCCAGAAAACCCCTGCAGCCCTTCTCCCTTAAGTGACCCATGGATGGTTGTGTAATCTCCTGAGTTCACAGTTTTGGAAATAAAGTGATATAGACCTGGAATGAACTTCTGGTTGGAATGTGAACCAGAGCAGTAAATTTCAATGAGCCTGGGTTAGTTTACATTATTAATAAAGCAGTACAGTGAATTAAATAGGAAGCTGAGGAAATGAAAAAAGGCTAACTAGAAGACCAGGTTTTATGAGTCCCCTGAAGACTCAGATTTGGCAGAGGTAGCTTTTTTTTTTTTTTGCCTTTTTTCCCCCTTGCCTTTCTCCATGCAGTCCTGGCTGTGGTAGAACACCCGGTAGAACCGGGAGAGATCAGCCTGCATTTGGCAGATGGGCATGGGAGCGGGAGACCTAACTGATGCTGATGCGAGTGGTCAGTTCTGAAAGCTTGGCACAGAAAGCCAGCAAGGGTTAGGTGACACTCTGTCAGTCCCATCTCAGTAGGACTATCTCTACGTGTACAAACTGTGTGTAGTTATTGCAACAGTAGCTACACATAGAGAAAAGCTAGCCCAAAAAATTGTATTCCTGGAGTAAAGAGAACACATCCTGGCAGATGTTTATTTTTTATTTTAAAGTCATGATGCATAAGTGGTGTGTAGGGTTGAGTGGGCATTTCTAAAGGCTCTACAGAAAAATAATAAAAAATCCTCAATTCTTTTGAAAATACAGATCTTGGTGTCTTATGTTGTCATAGGGCAGAAGGGTACTATATCCCCTTCCTTAAGGGCTTTTTGAATGGAAAAAAACCTGGATTTTTCCTTTAGTAATCCCTAAAGGTTCTGCTTCATTAAGTTTTTTACAGTTTCAGTAACCATACATGCTCAGAGACAAAAGGAGCTTTATCTGGCAGTCATACCACAAACAGCATATGGTCTCTATGCAGGAAGAAAAGCTACCTCAGGACACAACTGTATTAGATTTCACTTAAAAGGCATTTCTAAAGAAGGTTGTCCAGTGTGTGAGCACAGAGAACATCACTTCCAGTTCAAGAACAACTGGAGAAATGACAGTGTAGCTGTAAGCTGTTTAGTTATGTTTCCTCGTAGTTGCTAATCCAGTACCTCTACATTTCTAGAGGAGCATTGTGCCTGGGTTATTGTCACATTATTCATTACGTTATTATGAAGTTCTGAGTTTAACTGAATAACTTCAGTCTTCTGTTTCTTGAAAAATCATGGTATTATTGCTACTGGGAAGCTGAAGAATATTGTTATTTATGAATAAAAGGTCTGTATTTGCTTTTGAATGTAACGTCCTTAAAACAATGTTCCATGTAGCATATGACTTTCCTTGCAAGTAAAACATTTTCAACACCACCCAGAGAAGGTGGGAGAAGTAACTCAGGCTTTTGAGACTGAGGACCAATGTATGTTAAGTAGCTAGTTAAGAAGAAATTGTTTTATCCCTGACCTATCTCATTTGGTGGATCATTATCATCATGGCTATTCAAGGATCATACGAGAGTTCTCAAAATGTTAATGGTCAGAGTTACTCATTAAAACTAAGAAAATAAATGGTAAAGAAGAAATAGATTGCGCTCAGAACCAGACTGCTGGTTGTTCAGAGAGTATTTTGATGTAATTTATACATTCATTAGCAATTTTCTCAACATCTAAACTGTAAAATAACTGTTGGTAACACAGTTTATCAGCAAATAACATTTACTTCAAGAAATCCAGGAATTGATGTAGTAACACATTTATTGATCACTTTACCAACTAAAGATACAATTTTATACAGTCAGTCAACAGCAGTAACATACTTTACGAGAAGCTATGCTTTAAAAAATGGTGTTTACAATATAGATTTCACTACAAGTTTTCAAGCCAAGCTTTTACAGTGCTAATCAAACAACTGCTGTACTCGAACTTTTCCCCTAAAACATCAACAATAACGTTGTAGACAAAGTAGCTTTTCCATTGTTAATGTGGGTTTAGAATTTAACAAGACAACTTTAAAAGGTTTAAAACATCCATAACATTGACATTACTTTAACATTCACACCGATAAAGTGATACATTTAATACTTTCTAGCATTAATAAACAGTGTAAAAATATATTGCATATATATATATATATAAATTTGTTTCCTTTTCCTGAAAAAACCTAGTACAAACTAGTAGTATATGATCCCCCTTCAAGTTTCTTTTATTTATTTTAAAGATTGAATTTTAGTAGTTTTAAATTAACAGGGTATTAGTTTTAAATTAACAGAAACAAAGATATGGAAATAGAGAATCACTGTTGTGCTGCCCCATAACCTCTTGTCATGGTTACTAAGCATATTATAACCCCTTGATAATGGTGGTTCCATTTTTGCTAACACCAGTTAGAATTTTGGCACTGACTGCAGTGGGGATAAGATTTTGCCCAGTGTGCTTTGCACTGGATGGTGCCAGGCGCCCTTCATCAAGGGGGCCCTTTTAACCAAGGGGTTAAAAATCTTTGCTTAGGATATGTTTATCTATTATAGTTAAGATTAAGAAATGCTATGCTCAAACTGTTCATTTGCAATAATGAAAAAAAAAGGTTCAGTGTTAAATTAGTGAGAAAAAAAGTAAACTTGTAAGGTTAAATGATCATGTAAAATTTTTACCGTGTTGAAAATTTCACAGTGAACACAGTAGGCTAGTACAGCTGAATGTTAATGTTTGCAATGCCTGCAATTATAAATATTGCAGGTAATTATTAGCACACAGCAGCTTCCTGGTTTTCTGGACCAAGATGAAAGACAAATGAAAATAATAATCATAAATAGTAAGATTCACTAAAGGTTTTTATCATGCTGTACAGTGCTCCAAGGAAGACTATGTCAAGACCTATCTCCATATCACAACTATTTAATGATTAAATTTTTATTAGTGCTCTAGGTAATCAAAGACAAAACAGTTTTGCCTCTATGCTTTATGATCAGGTCCTGACAGAATGCACATCCAGATTTGTGCAAATAATCAATACATCTAAACCAAATTAGAAATGGATGTTGGAACAGCATGAACAGATAAACAAGCTAGCAAAGGAATAAAGCATAATGTGGATAAATAAATGGTTTATGACTGAAGAAAACCAACCTCAACATTCAAAAATTATACTTCTATATAAATATATATTTCTCCTGCAATATTTAAATCAGTGAAACATAAAACCTTGCTAAGAATAAACTTCAATATACTTATCCAACATTGACCATTTCTCTGTTTTACAGAATATAAAGACAAATTACTTTGTATTATAAGCATTATACAAAATTTACCCTGCTGCAATAGTTTGCCAAAGCTGATATATTCTGAACCCAGCACAAAGATAAAGACAAACACACTTTTGTTGCATCCTATAACTTGTTTTTGTCTATGACCTTGCCATTTCATACTCTACAGTGCTAACAAAAATAGTTTGCCAACAGGATTTTATACAGGACATCAGAGTTTGCAGGTTAACTGACCTTACACAAAGCCTTTGTAAAGAGCTAGTATGCATTTAGCATGAATATTACAGACATACAGCATTTCAGTTGCATTAATATAAACCTATTTAACAGAGCCCAGGCTGCATTATTTCACATTATTTAATTACTTTGTTTAAAAATAGCATCTGAGTAAATGCAAGCATACAGAAACTGATCTGATGTAAACTGGAGCTTAAAATAATTCACCATTGTGGGGATACAGATTGCCATCTTTTTTCTTATTTTGTTGATCATCCATAATATAGCTCCTGATCAAAACGTAAAGATGGATGAAGTATGAGTGTATTTTTAGGGCTACATTTTTAATTAATGTGAATGTAACTTTATTCATGTTTGTGATCTCTTCTGAAAAATGTGCAAAGTAATAGAAAAATCTTGAATAAAGATAACTGAAGGTAAGGGCAAATTATCATGACCTTTATCTTTAAGACCTTTACAAATGCTTACAACAAAACTCACTTTGTACAGTGCCATAAGCTCTGCAGTAACTCACAAAAAGAGATGCTGTGTAATTATATTTGAAAATTAATTCATTGGCTGTTTACCTGCAATGGAGTATGGTAGGTGCTTAACATTTTTCCAAATCAGGTTAGTCAGTTGGGCATTTCAATGCCACTTTCCAAATGTAAGGTATTTAAAAAAAAAAAAAAAAAAAAAGGCCGCCTCTTCTGTAGTCTTGCCACTCATGTATATATATGCCCCAAAGTAGTGCATGTGTGCATGCACTTGTGTGTGTGTATGATTATGAAAAAGAATTTATTTAAAAAAAAAAAAATTCAGACTACCAGTATTGCAAATGTCTGTCAAGAATACCCAGCAAATAGGCTGGCTTTTTTTCCCTTTTATTTATTATCAGGCTTGCTCTTGCCAAAGTCTACCTAGAGTGGATGATCAATTAGTTTGAATGAAACAAGCCAATTCAAAGGTTTTCTGACAACAAAGTAAAGAGTTATATCTTAAACTTGTTTTGAAATCCACCTTCTGCATATGAATTTTGAAGGAATATAGCCAAGGTAATATACTGAAAAACATTAAAAAATACTAAATATATTACAGTTACTTCTCTCTGCAAAAACAAATTACTTGGACAATTAAGACATGGAGTTCTATGCAATCAATATTCTTTAGCTTCCTGAAGCACCATTCTTAGCTGGGACATCTCTGAAAGCAATTCTTTAGCTTCCTGAAGCATCATTCTTAGCTGGGACATCTCTGAAAGCATTGGTTTTTAGTTTAATGAGCAAGCATGAATACCACTAAAGATCTCTCACTAGTTTTAGGATTCTGAAGACTTAAAGAGAACATCCCAGTCCATCATTTCCAGCTTATATTAGGTAAGCCAAATGGGCACTTGTGTGCACAAAATGAGTAACTGAATGTCTAAATGCTATTTTATGGGCAAACACTCCAAATACAGGAGGTACACACATATCAAGTTGAGGCACTCCAGACTGTGAGAATTTCACACAAGTTTAAGATCTGTCATTAAGCTTCAGGTATCTCATTTTATAAAGGTCTATGCAAGACTCAAGTCCATAGGCATTGTACAACAGTCCTGTTTCCTGTTCCCACCTCAATATATCATGACTTTGTACTTACTAGCTGATGATGAACAACTGTGTGTATACATAGTGAGTGTCAACTTGCTTCACAAAGTTGGGGCAATGGAAAATATAGGGCCCATGCAGGGCATAATTTTAAATGGTCTCTTGAGAGCACTCAGAAGAAATCTTGCTTTCATCCTGACTCTCTCTCCCCTACTTCCTCACTATGGAGAAACTCTTGTCACACCAAGTCTATGTTAGAATCACTGAAAAGCGATTTCCCTCAGAAATAGGAACAGGGTAGACGTGTAAAAACATAAAAGCCTCCTCAGATCTTTACCTTCAAGCTATGGAGGGAGAATGGCAGTGTCACTAACTGGGCAAGCCGAACAGCATTGGCTGCAGGACTACAGTTTGGCCCTAATAAGATTTCAGGTTTGGATCAACATCTATATGGTTGAATTACTTAGCTGGATCCAAAGAGTATGTGTACACACACACAAACCTGTAAAAGTCTTGTGTATTACATTAGTTATTGCCAACTAATGGACAAGCCAAGAACATAATACTCACACTACAAACAATGTACACAAAGGTGTAGTTATTTTGGCACACACGCAAGGCTAACAGTCAGTTAAGAGGACACGTACTAGTGCAACACATTACATCTGCTCTGTCATAAAGGTAAAAGGTTTGTTTCTTGGCCAGTGCAAACAGAGAATTCTTATTCATGGATGACAGGCACATGCCCCCAGAATATATGCATCACTGAAAGGCAGGGTTATGTTTTGCATATCATACATGCAGGCACAAAGAATTAAAATTTATTTTATAATTATGACAAACCTTAAGGAAAAAAACTATCAATTACAACTTCAAAGTTTTGGGTTTGGAGAAAGATACACAAGGATTTTCTCTACAGATGGTTACAGATGGCTGGGATACCCCTATCACTTGCAAGCCAAACCCATAGCAGTCATTTGCCTTTTAGTTCTGGCTAATTCCAGCTACCATAAAAAAATATTGAGTCAATAGAGGGAAAATATGGGTGACTGAAATGCTAATTCATGAACAAAGCTTTCTATAATGCCAGAAAGTTGTCAGAGGAATTTTTAGTTTAGATAAGGTCAGTAAAATACATGGAAAATATCATACCTCAATCTAAAATATCTTTGAAGGACAATCTCTATGCTGATGAAAAACACAAATTGTGACATGTGAGTAGTTTTGAAAACTCCCTTTCCCTTCCCTAAAGTGAAAAAAAGGTAAGAAATATTGTAGGTAAAAAGGCTAGATCTTGGCCACTGTCCAATGTGCAACATTTCCTTTGGGATTCCAAATATTTGATTACAATTAATGACAACTGTTCACATAGGACTGTTGAAACAATGTATGTTTTTTAGTGTCTGCTTCTCAGTAACACTGTTGTGATAGCTTTGATAGCCATAAAAAGCAGGAAAATAATTTTTGTTTCTGATATTTACATATTGATAGGATTGTTGCAAAACTCTGAACAAGTAACTAAAGCACATGGATAGAAGGAATTAGTAAGCAAGCACTGATAAGAAAACCCATTTGACTTCTGCATATTTTATTTAAAAGCTAGGTTATTTTTAGAAAATTATTTGTAAGGACTATTCTTTTGCCTCAGTGAGGATTTTTATTTCTTGTCCTCAATCTTGCAAAGGCTTTGATGGTCAGGTTAAGCCTCAGTAGAGATACAGGTAAGATTGTGTACTGCCATAGTATTTAAGAGTTTAATTTTAAATTAACAGTATAATTTGAGTTTGTTCTTTAAGGCAGTTATTGCTAAAAGCTACCTGAACTTTCTGATCACATTTCTTTTGGTAGCATGTTCAGAGGCAATGAAAGCAAAGATAATTAGGAACAACAGGGTTTTATAGAAGATGTTGCATAGAAGAGCGTTGCATAGCGTAAGATGCTGAAAATCAGACTGGAAAGTTAGATGGAATGAGTTGAGATGCCCAAAAAAAGATGAGTGTAAACCTTATTAGGTACCCATGTCCTTACTTCAGACATGACATTTAGCTACAGTCTAGAGTATGGTGCACAGGAAGAACATACGCTCTACAACACTTCAAGGGTTGAAAATGGGTCACCTCCCACACCTCCTGAGCTATCCCTTCCCCTCATCTCTGAGGTACCAGCCGTACTTGCTGTCCTGAGAGTTGAGGGAATGGCAAATGAACAAGAATATGTACTTCGCCTCATTCCCAAGCAGGCCTGGAACTTATGGCTAACATTCAAGCTAGTATTTAGGCTTTCATTTTCCTACAGATATTAGTGGAAAAGTAAGAGCTTAAGTAGGTGGCTGAACCCCTAATACACAGCTGCATATGGTGCTTTTATTCATAGCCCTTATCTTCCACACCAAGTGTAGTAAAAGGGAAAAATCTTTCCAAAGTACTGTCTTTCCAGCCACAACTTCCCTTTGTCACTGTCATATCAGAATGACTTCTTTTTTTAAAAACTATCCAACTGTAGAAACAAAGAAGAAACAAAGAAGCATGTTCCTTAAAATAAAATACTGTTATCTGAAGCAGGGGTTTTTTTTATATATATATATATTCTCAGGTCCTGATCCAAAGCTTACTATGCCATTGAAAGTATTTCAAAAAACTTTGCAAAGGTCTATACAAAGTGCTTTGGTTCATGGCAGGGATTTTATACTGTACAAGTAATGCAAAGTAAACTCTGGCAGAACCCCAGCTAGTTCCATCAGCCTCTTCTAAGCAGAGTAGCTCAATTTCTAGTCAGTGTCAGCTTGGATCTGTCCGCATTCTCAATTCCTTTGCGTGCCTTCTATCTTATGAGTGTGCTGGTCTCTCTCACACTGTGAACTAGCAACCTAATTATACCTTAAAATCTTCCTAACCTATCACTCCTCCTGTGTAGCAACAGTCTGGCATTACTGACACTCAGTATTTGGGTACTTGAGAAAGCCTGTCACTTGTGCATCTCAGGTTAGGTATCACCTGATATGCCAGACAAGGCAGCTAGCCAGCAACAAACAGCCAGATCAACAGTGTGCTGAAAGGGCTCTGCAGTAGACTGGACTTCACCCTTCATTTGGGCTGGGTCCAGATCTTTTCAGTTACCAATGAGTTATGAGTCAAGTCTTAAAGTCAATGGGAAGAACAGGGACACTGGTTTTGCCTGGAACTTAGCTGAAGGATTTATCAAGGGTTAGAGGCTTAGCCTTTTTATTCATAAAAAACAGGTCTATCCTGGAGCCTTCTTCAGGTGCACAGGCACCAGTGATGTAGAAGAAGGTTCTATACATTTAGACAGTTCACTACCACGCTGGAATAATTTAGCCATTGTTGGTATCACAGTATGCTTTTTTCTGCCTCAGAGTGTGACAGGTCACCAGTGCAACACAGTAGTGGATAATCCTTCATTCCATGGAAATTTTTCTTCAGGAACAATAGGCAACTCTTGGAAAGGCTTCACAAAGCTGGATGCTTCTCATCTTGGACATCCTTGTATACATCAAAACTCTTCCCAGGTAACCAGAGCCAGCCATGGGAAAAGCCACTTAAATCTTTACAAGAACATGTGCTGAGTTTTGGCAAGCCTCCCTCCCTCTTCAAAACAAAACCCAAAATAAATTATAAACAAACAAACAAAAAATCTCCAAGTCCACAAGGAAGTCCTTGCCTTTGTTTGCTATTTTTGTTTTGGTTTCAGACTGATGTATGGGCTCAAAGAGTCACTGGAGGCAAAGTTACAAGAAAAGCTACCATTCAATGTCAGAAAAACAAAATGTGAACAATTTAAGGGCTGAAAACCAGTGCTCTGTTTCCAGACATTGGCCAAGTACAGACTGTTGACCTGCATGGCACATGACAGCACAAACTGCTCGCTAAATTTATGTACTCTGAGTGGGAAGCTGATATGGGTGGGGGGAAAGCAATAAATTTGTTAACCTCTATTCAGAGCCAAACATGAAAATCAGTGCATGAGCTCTTTTTGAAAGAAAGCAAAGCAGAACTGCTAGCAGCTGTTTTTGAATACAGAAAATCTTATCTTTCATAATTTTAGAGAAGCAGAGTAATACATTAGGGTACTTGTCCAGCTCTTGTGGAAAATTGGACCAGCCTTTTCTCTCCTTTTTAACCAATATAAAAAATGAGTTATTTTTATTCCTATTAAGCTGTTTTGGCATTCTGGGCCCCAGGCAGGTCACACTCAGCTGCCTGTACCTTAAGCCTGTGGAACTGGTTCTCCTTCTATAGCAGTGGAATGCCATTCTCATCAGTACTATTACTCCTAAGTCAGGCAGCAAAAGTGAACAGAGAAGTAAATCCCTAGGCTTCAAACAAATCTAACATAAAATGTAGCCTTGTTATAATAGTATATTTGTGGGGGCAAATTGCACCTAATTACATGGATATGAATTGTAAATGTCCTTATTCCAAGAGGCCATAAACTTTCCTTACATATGTTATAGCTTAAAGGGAATACATGCCAATGTATGTGCATAACAACATAATCTGATTGGCAGTGTTTAGTCATAATCAATATTTTAAAGCATTATTAGCTTAATGCCCCCTTCATTTCAAATGTGAGGCAGTGCAAACTTGAAAACAGACTGCAAAAAGCTTTAATAGACTTTTAGTAATGTCTTGTTCCTCACCTCTCAGGTTAGTACAATAGCTCCATCCAAATCCAGCCAGTCAGAACCATGCTACAAGTACACACAGTAACAAGCACAAAGTATAGACAGGAGGAAAGTAAGGGCTGGTATTTTCCACCTCTTTCTGTTGATGTAAAATACTTTGGAACCTATATTGTCCTAGAAATAGCTTTTTTTTCAGTTTTTTATGAGTGGTGTATGACATTTACAGGGTAGAAATTTGTACATTACAACCACTTACTCCCCAATAGCATATTGTTGAATGTTTTAAGGAAAGTGCCAGATCCCGTATAAGACATTTTAAAAAAGCCCCAAAACAGTAGTCAAATCAAACTGCATAAACAATGGGATATTCTTCAGAAAGACTGCTATGAAAGACCCTCTTTTCAAGAGGTTCTCTTCGACATCCTCAGGGCAACTGGACATTTAGGAATGTTTGAGATCTTTTGCTTGAATTGACAAAGTGTGGTATAACTGCTCTTGACTTATTTTTTTTGTCTAAAGCTCAACAAAATGATGTACTTTTTTACCGATATATTTATTTTTGCCAATATACGCATGAGGAATGTAATGAAGTGGCATTGTGCTGCAAGTAGCTCAGCAGATGTTGAAATCAGTTCCAGTTCCTGAAAACAACTTCTTGACAACATAGTCTTAGCATTCACAATAACCAAAACATGTGGGATTCATCTACATCATTCTTACAAATATGTTCTCTTCCCCCCTCTTTTTCTCCCTCTGTGTTGTAAACCCTCAGCCTTACTTGCTTCCTTGTACTTTATGATCATATGTGCCTGCATGCTTATAGCCAGATACATATCCTGAAGCATCCACCAGATCTTCTCGGCCAGCTTTGCCTTTTCCTTTCCCACTGGGATCAAACCTCTCTTTGTGAGAACCCGTGAATTTTGATGTATCTGTAAGGCGTGATACAGTTGGAGATGAAATGGCTTTCTGTTGGAAAAAAGAAAAGAAACAAAAAACCACATCAGAAATGAATTATTCTTAATACAGATATTTGTACATGCTACCAACATTTAAATCTTTGCTAATGACGATGACTATGTAAATATCTACTCAATTCCAGCAAAATGATACAAAAAATGTTTGTTTCTTGCCATTACATACAATGACAATAATCATATAGCCAAGAACAAAATAGTGCAAGTTATGTCAAAAACTTTTGGGAGAGACTGTCAATATGAGATACTTCTGATTAATAATCAAGTTCTAAGCACCAAAGATATGAAGAAGTCATAGGGAACAGCCATGTTCAAAAACTATTATGTCAACATCCAAGCATAAAAGCCTGGCTCCACCAATACAGAAAAACCAAACCAATACAGCTAGAATTCATTGCTTCAAGAGACAACTTTATTCTAAAATCTAGGATTCACGAGAAGTAACAAACTAGAAGGACTGAAAGTTTTTTTCAATGTTAGCAAATTAGGTGTCTATGAAATGGCATTGAGCAAAGACTTTCCTCTACATTGCTTCCACTGAGTCATATCAGGCTACTTAAAAATCAAAGTTTTGCTGTCATTGAGACAAAGAAAATTTGACTACACAAACAGAAAGAAAAAGGTATTTCACAGAACAATATAGAGGCATGCTAACCTGTGTGCTTGGACTGGGAGCAGTCTCTTTGATCCTTAAGTTTACATTTTAAAATCAGAAGAGAAAGGGCACTAAAGGAGAAGGGAAAACACAAAAGATTTTTGCGTAGTAGTGGAAATGGAGCTAAGATGAACAACGACTGATAAAATTTGGATATCTTTATGTGCGCCACCCTGTTAGGGTGCATTTTAGAGACAAAAGTGATATGGACTTCACTGCAGTGAAGTAAATGCTCTGGGAAACTTATCTTTCATCAAAAACCTCATTCCCCCTCTACCCATTCTCAGCCCAAATAAACGCTCATTAATGAGACCTAACAAACAAGCTTTCGAAGTAACACATAGCTCTTCCATAGGATGACATATGTCAAATATCTTTTAATGCTGAACATTAAAAGATCAGAGACTTGGAAAAGATGCTTGAATCTGTACCAAGAGGAACAGGATACTTGGATTCGGTTAGACTGAGAATGAATGCTACAACTTGTACACCATGGAAGCCACACGTCCTCCACACCATTTAAATAAAAGCTGTTTTGAGGGAATTTGTCCACATACAAAACTACTTAACATACTCAACACATGACAAACATACTCCAAACATACTCAACACATGACACATACAATACTGCACTGCTCTACAGCATTACTTTCACATAAGGCCCTGAGGAGAAAGGTGTTGTGGAAGTGTGAGTTGTGTCACTATCTGAAAGAAAATGACCACTGGAGCATTCATTTCTCAAAACAGCATTGCTGAATCACCTTTAGGGACTTTTGCCTTGCAGTCTCAGAGTACTATTTGCAGAAGTGGTTATTTTTCTATATTGAAAAACAGAAATGAAGACAATGCTTAGGAAAAAGTATTGCTTCTTAATACATACAATGTTCTTGTCCACATTGGCCTGCTAGCACCTTATAACCGGGAAACCTGTATTCACAGTAGAGCTAATTAAAAAAAATACACCCTGTGATCAGTAATTGTGTTAGCAGCCCAGCTAGATAAAATGAAAATGCCATAAAAATGTATAAGCTGAGACATCAAAAGCAGCAAAGTAAAAACTCCAGTCTGGTGCCCTTTCTGTTCCTCAGGGTATTAGTATATAGAACAGGTTGTACACACAGTCACACAACAGAACCAAAGATTGTCTGGCCACTGGAAATTACTCTGACAACTCGGGAAAAACAAAGACACACACTTCTGTAAGAGCGCGTTACCTGTTAGCTCCACCCTGGGCACAGGCACTAGGAATTCTGTCCTATTTTAAGTCTTATTTGTGAATCACTGTTTTGTTTGGTAAGTGAAGGGAAACATGGGGGCTTGTACCTTGAACAAAAATTCTGGCACAAACCTGTAAGAATAAGCTTTTATATGGAGTAGTGTTTCCTGTTATGCAGTGTTCATGAGCAAGAACCCAGCCACTATTTGAAGACAAACTGTCAGACTGCTTGACTGAACAAAATCTTCCACCAACCACCATTTTGAACCATGAAGCATCTATAGTAGTGGGCAGTACATGTCTCGCCTACTCGTACAAATACACGACGACCCCCCCCCCCCCATTTTCATTTTAAAACCCCTGCACATCATAACAGCTGCTGGAGCATACTAATAAAGGCTGACTGCAGGACAGAATACATGTGGGGAAGTTTCTTAAGCTTGTTCAAGTTATTACTAGATCATTCTCCCTCCAAAAGAACATACAATGCTTCTTACTAAAGGCATTTTCTTAACTATTAGCATACTTCTTGTGTTCTTAACAAACTTACTAAGAAAATGAAGAACCCATCTGTGACTCTCCCCATGTAAGCCAGCAAGGAAAAAGCTAGGGCATGATACTTGCCAAAGTATCTTTCATCGTCCCAGAAGAAGCTGCAAGAAAGCTTATCATATAATCAAAGGACTAAAATTTGCTCTATGTTTACTTACATAACACTATTGCTAAAAGCCACAGGATGCTACCAGTGACAAAAGCTGTTTGTACTGTAGACATGGAAATACAAGTGCAAGACGGGCAATATTCAGTATAAAGTTAATTAAACTTAACACATATTTACTTTCCTTGTACTTCATCACCACTAATTTACAGAAAATCAGTTTTCTCTAAATGTGCATACACTCTGCATTCCCACATGCAGAGAGACATCTCGGAAACTCTAGTTGACTGCCTTTTCCTTTGCCAAGTTCATTCTCAGGACAGACTTCTATTCCGAAAATTTGTAATGGTAAGTTTAATCACTATTTGGAAAAAGAAGGACTACAACTTCTGCTCCTCTGTTTCAAAAGGGTGGCATGATCAGTATGAAATTTGCCTCAATACTGAAATTACAATAAAAATAAATAAGAATTTTGGTACAGTAACATAATTGTGACAGACATACCAAGACTCGTATGAGTGCAATATGAAAGGAAATGCATGTATATTAACATGCAAGAAGAAATAGTAAAACGAGGATTAATAGAATGGCCGGCATCAATAATGAAGGACATTCCCAGGAAACTACTCCCAGGACATCGTTCCCAGTGGTAAACTTGAGGAATGTGTTATTTATATCAAGACAGCCTGCACTCTGAGAAGACCACAACACAGATGACTTACCAGAAAAAACAAGGTGCATCCTAACAACAAGATGATAGCAACAAGGTTGCAGTATGCCACATGAGCCTTTCCTTTTCCTGTTAGTCTACTGGGAAAACAGCAACACATTTCAAACCAACAAGGAAAACAGAGGATGGGCAACAGCTTGGCCTACAATTTACAGAGGCTGAACTAAGATTCTGAAGCAAAGAACCAGTCTGTAACAACTATTGACTCTTGAAGGTCATGAAACAGCTATCCAAAAACTAGTTTGTCATTGTCAATCATGAAGAACCCAGGAGACATAGTGATGTCTCTGTAGCGAGCATCCCTTGTCCTCTGTGTCCCACACACAGAGGGCACGCAATATGTGTGCCAAAATGTGACCAATTTGGCGCACACATCTTCATGCTTGACTGTGAGAGTGTGAGTGAATGAAATCTTTTAGAAAATAGGTACATGTGAATGAGAATCAGCTTACTAGAGACTTTGTAAATAAATTTTACCTTCACCTTCTGTAGGATCTTGCACCAAGTGGGGTTTGGGGGGTTTGTTTGTTTTCCCCCACTAATTTCCCTTGATACTTCTCCATTTGGAATTTACCAGTCATCTGTCTACAGATTTCACGTCCACTACTTCCTCCTGATGTCTCTTTCATAACACTGTTACATCCTCTGGTGAAGACCTGTGCTAAGACTAACATGAAAACATTCTTTTACAACTCATTCTTCATCTGCTAGAGCCAAGTGTGTTCCCAGTGCAACAGCAATACAACAAATGGTTGAAATACAAAAAAATAGCTCTATGGTTTAGCACCTCTTCGACATATCTTAAAAAAAAACCAAAACAACCCACACTTATTTAGCAGACAACCTGGGACAATAGTTCAGATCTTTGGCTTTCACATCTATTAATTGAAAGTTAATACATGTATGTGCAGGGAGAAACAAACATCAACATTCTAAGTAAAGGTAAATTAACACCACAGATTAAAAAAATACAATCTTTTTGTCCTGAAAAACTGTTAAAACAAAACTGAAAGCCCCAGCACAATGAACATCACAAATCCAGAGCAAGAACAACAGTGATCCCACATCCTGTGTTCTTTCAGCCCAGGATGGATCAGAAGGCTTCCTGCATCACAGAAGTCACAATATGTGAAATGGACATAAAGGCAGTACCTGCAAGGCAAACATTCTTTCTCCAAATTGTTTTTAACTGAGTAAGAACTGCAGCCTTTTCCATCCAGTTGCATGTGAAGGCACCGGCGCACCCCTTCCCGCATGCGACAGAATATTACAATTGAAAGATGGCAATCCTTGTTGGTTTTGTGCTGGCACAATTTCTATGAAATGGGAGGCTCACTTTGTTTCCAACAGTACAAAATTCAAGCAATTTTAATTCCTTGTACAATATACTCTCACTCTCTGAACTGATCCATCCATATAAAAGATCAGAGATAATGAGATGCCACCATAAGGCTATGCAGAACACCCCATTTCTCCTTTTCCTTCTCCTTTTATGTTTCTTATGATAAATGCGTATCCATTAAAAAGAAAGTACTACTTCCTTTTTAAGGTCACGTGAACATTACACAGAAGGGCCAGGTGCAATCTAAGCATCCTGCTAAGGTGCTTTCTTTCAAAAAAGCTTTTGTAAATACAGAGTAGAATACACAAGGACCTCACGTCTGCCTTGGACTCCTCAACCAGAAGCAGCTAGTGGTACTATATATCACAGAATCATAGAAGGGTTGAGGTTGGAAGAGACCTCTGGAGATCATCTGCTCCAAACCCCCACCCCCTCACCTAGAGCCAGTTGCCCAGGATCATCTCCAGATGGCTTTTGAATATCTCCAAGGATGGAGACACAACCACCTCCCTGGGCAACCTGTGACAGTGCTCAGTCACCCTCACAGTGAAAAAGTGTTTCCTGATGTTCAGAGGGAACCTCCCATGTTTCAGTTTGTGCCCATTGCCTTTTGTCCTATCACTGGGCACCACTGAAAAGAGCCTGGCTCCATCCTCTTTGCACCCTCCCTTTAGGTATTTATATACACGGATGAGATTCCCCTTTGAGCCTTTTTTTCTCCAGGCTAAACAGTCCCAGCTCTCTCAGCCTTTCCTCATAGGAGGAATGCTCCAGTCCCTTAATCATCTTCGTGGCTCTTCACTGGACTCACTCCAGTAGCTCCATATCAGTTTTCTACTGGGTAGCTCAGAGCTGAACGCGGCACTCCAGATATGACCTCACCAGTGCTAAGCAGAGAGGAAGGAGCACCTCCCATGGTCTGTTTGGCAATACTTTGCCTAATGCGGCCCAGGATACCAGCAGCCTTCCACACAGCAAGGGCACATTGCTGGCTCATGTTGAATTTGGTGTCCACCAAATCCCAGGTCCTTTTCTGCCAAGCTGCTTTCCAGTTGGGTGGCCCCCAGCATATACTGGTGCATCGGGTTGATCCTCGCCAGGTGTGGACTTTGCACTTCTTGTTGAACTTCCCGAGGTTTCTGTCAGCCCATTTCTCCAGCCTGTCGAGGTCCCTCTCGATGGCAGCATCTGGATGACCTATCAGCCACTCTTTCCAACTTTGTGTGATCAGAAAACTGGCTGAAAGTACACTCTGCCCCATGATGCAGATCACTAATGAAGATGTTGAACAGGACTGGACTGAGTATGCCCCCTCCGAGGTACACCACTAGTTACTGGCCTCCAACTAGACTTTGCACATTGATCACCACCCTCAGGGCCCAGCCATTCAGCCAGTTTTAGTCCACCTCACTGTCTGCTCATCCAGCCCCTATAGCAACAGCTTGAGGGGCTACAAGACTCTTATGGAAGACCACATCAAAGGCCTTACTGAAATCCAGGTAGACACTATCCACTGTTCTCCCCTCATCTATTGGATCAGTCATTTCATTGTAGAAGTTTATCAAGTTGGTCAAGCGTGACTTCCCCTTGGTGAAGCCATGCTGACTACTCCTGATGACTTTCTTGTCTGTGTGCCTGGAAATGATTTCTAGGATCAGCTGTTCCATCACCTTCAGTGTCTTAAGGTGACAAGTTTATTCATAAAGTTTCCTCTATGAGCTGATGAATTAATTTTTAGTGAACTGCCTTTATGAACCAAATGTGCATCCAACTTTTTATCAAAATGCTGTTTTGGTTTATGAACAACAAAACCAACTACGGAGACAAACTGGCAATTGAGCAAAGGGCAAAAACAATTAAAAGGGTAGCTGGGAGCTCATTCTTCTGTGCAACCCAGCTGTTCATTACTAATTGCACATGGGCATTGGGAGGCAAATTTAAAAAGGGGGGGGGGGGGAGCTGACCATCCCTCATCAGTGAGGAAAAATGTAGGAAGAAATATAGTGAACAGCACAAAGGGTGGGATGAGGACAATTTCTATCTGAGCAAGTCAACACTCTCCCTTCTTTTTCACAATGACTCACAGACAAATGATTCTGTTTTGTCATATAGCAATTCTGCTTGAACTGTTTACTCTCTTGAGTAAGTTATATAATTTCTCTAGTTACATTTTTCTAAAGGCAATAAATTACTTAGAGCCAACCTCCTCCTTTCCTTTCTGTGAGCCCACAGAAGCCTCCGTTTTCCTTCTCTTATTTGCACATACAGTTAACCACAAAGTTTGCATATTACAGAAGATGCACATGAACTTAAAATTGTTTTTTTTAAAAAAAAAAAACCAAAAACTTTCTCTTTAAGAGAAAAGTTTTACTTAGCACAACAGAAATCAAATATAATCACTGTATAAACTCATTTTGGAACACCAAAAGAATCAACCAAAGGTACTTTCCAAAAATATCAAGACTTCTGTTCTCCAGGACTGGCCATTCTTCCCTTCACTCAGTTATTTCCATTAACACAAGCCAGCAGCTATAATTTCAGCGTCTTTGCCTCTATCAAAAGAAGAGATCACTGACAAAAGACTTGTTCATTCACCAAGCTTGTATTTTTACTGATATTTTGCTGGACCGTTGTGCTTCCCCTAATCTTAAAAAAAATCCTTTAAAAATGGCTGTTGCTCCTTCACTGTCAGTTTCCAACCAAAGATGTGGTCACATGACCTCCAATTTCATGGAAACATCTCAAATGAGTCAGGAAAGGCATGTATGGCTCCCGCCTCTTTCAACTGAAACTCCTCTCACATCAAAACCTCACTGAGAAGATCAGAACAGGCCGCAGTCTCAGAAGCAGCTATGGGAAATTAAAAATTTTTTTTAGACCAGTAGATTTTCTAATTTAAAGTAATCATGGATTTTTGGTTAGCAATTCAGTATTCTTCCCACTTTGTGTCAGTGTTTACAGAGAAGTGCTGCTAAGACAGCGAGGAGCTTGGAGCGTATGGCATACAAGGAGAAGATGACAGAAGGGTGTTTATTCAGACTCATAAGAGAATAAAAAGAGAGGAGGCAAATCTTATTCCTGTCTTCAACAGAGGGGTTATATTAAAAATAGAGCCAGTTCAGAAGTACATAGCAAAAAAAAAACCAAAAAACACAACCCCAAAGCCCAACCAACCACCAACAACAAAACCCCCAAAAAACAAACCAAAAGACAATGGACACGATTTGGAAGATGGGAAATTCCAACTAGACACATGGGAAAAAAATTCTTCACCACTGTGGTTGGTCAAGCACAGAAATGGCTTACCTAGAGAGACTAGGGATTCTCTATCCCTGGAGATTATCAAAACTTAAAATCATAAAGTCACAGAACAATTTAGGTTGGAAGGAACCTTTGCATATGAGTCCTTATCTAGCATAAACCCCTGCTCACAGCAAGGCTCAAATGAGCTTGCACAGAAACGTCTCCAGTCAAGTCCTGAACATCTCCAAAGACGGAGGTTCCACAGCCTCTCTGGGCAACCTGTTCCAGCGTTTGACCACACCCAGGGTAAAAAACAAAACAAAACAGCCAACATCTCATCCAAATTACAAATTACCAATGTTCCAACTTCTGTCTGTCTGAAATAGCCCTCATACCAAAGACAGGAAGCGAAAGCTGTAGAGTCTTTTTAAACCCTGAAACATATAACAGCAGTGCCACATTCCTCCCGCCTCCTTTCTTATGAAAGGCACCTCTGCAAACTCGGGCAGATTTTGCCTTCTACCTCAAGATAACAGATGAATCAAAGAGCAGTTTACAGAGCAAGTAGAACATTCCATTTCATCAGTTTCGAGAATTAGAGTAAGTTCCAGAAATGTACTATCAATCCTTATGAAACTGAAAGGAACTACAGTAAAAAGGAAATGAGAGCACAGAAATCAAGAACATTTATTCTGTCAACACTACTGCAGAAGAATATAGCAGTTTGATGAAAGAAAAGTACATCCACTGAAAGCCATGCTGTTGCACTGGCTTGGCCTGTTTACAGCACAGAAACTCCATCAATACAGTTAAGTCAGCATGAATTCTATAGACTCAACAGGACCTTTATCTCAACTTTGGTGTCAAAGGCTTAGAAGCATCCTATGAAGCCTGTGCTACAATCATGAAAATAGGGTAAGAGCGTAAGAGCAAAAGATTCCCCACCCTTTCAGGACTCTTCCTTCCAGAACAAAGTTGAGGCAAAGAAGAAGGAAGACAATTCAGTGCTGCTAAGGTCGTGTTCTTCATTTTCTGTCAGCACTCATCATCATCCTTTTTACAAAGCACGCTGTTTAAAACACCAAGCTAATGCCAAGAAAGCTGGAGCATTCACCTGGCACAATGCAACAGGCTGGACAACGAGGTCAGCGCAGCACCACGCAGTCGTAGCTGCACTGCTTCCGTTTCTGCAGCTAGCACAGTCGGTGGCAAGCTCTCGTTAGCTGTGCGCTGTCCGGCTTTGCACAGAACGTGGCACCATTCCCAAAAAGGATCTCCAGAACCAGTTACTGGGAAGTAAACGCAGCAAAAAAAGCTACTGGACTTCAGGAATATCATACATCTGATACAGACATGAAGGGCAATGGTTTTTACAATGAACTCCTGTCTCCACTGAAACAACTTGCCTGAAGATATTTTCCACTGCTTGCCATCACTGACGATTCAGGTTTGATTTAAAGCTGTTCCACAGCTTAAGCAGGAAGTTACTGGCTTGGTGCAAAACACCGCAGTAAGGTTTCCTGGGGCTTTTTGCCTGAATTACAACTGTCCAGGTAGTACAGAAACATTACCTTCCTG
Source organism: Aptenodytes forsteri (assembly GCF_000699145.1). Classification (NCBI taxonomy): domain Eukaryota; kingdom Metazoa; phylum Chordata; class Aves; order Sphenisciformes; family Spheniscidae; genus Aptenodytes; species Aptenodytes forsteri. Next base: position 81,910 of record NW_008794008.1, read on the forward strand.
CCTTAGGTATTGTGTCTTTTTAGTAACCAGTGGATCAAACGAAGTATTGGAGGCAACATTACCTAACAAAATGGCAGACTGCAAGCATTACTCCCACACACCCCTTTTTTTCCTTTCTTTTAAAACAATCATCCTTTCTCAACTCACATGCTAAATTAAATCAACGATATTAACAGTCTGATGGGAGAGCTGCAAAAATTGGTGCTGGCTATTCAGGATGCAATGCTGCTCTTAAAAATAACCAGTAACTCGGTAACAGTACTTCTGTGTAGAAAAGCAGCAGTGGGCTGGGAGTGCTTTCACTGCCAAAACCCCTAGTGATGGGCAGTAGGTAAGGTGCTAATATTACTCCTCTACCAGAAGGGTATACATTTTAGCCATGGCCTTCCTGGCTATACTCTAACTCTGTCAACGGTAATCATCCTTCCTCAATTCCTCACTGAAACTGAATGGCTTTCTGTATTTGCTCCTTCAACCATAAAACTTCAGTATCTAAAAGCATTTCTTCCCAGAAAAGGTTGCCATAGAGATTTGCCTATGTAATTAAAATGTTCTGGGAGCCTTCAGAATCAGCACTGACGTTAGCAATCTCAGCAAGGTTTTTAAAATTATCTATTTGCTGGTAACATCCAGAACCTCTGTGAAGAATGAGAACCTAAAACTGACTATGAAATGGGAAAAAAATTCTCAAAGGGAAAGTTTCCTTGTTTGGGGATTATACCAGCACTCCATACCAAAATATTTTGGGGTTTTTTTTAAATTCATGGGAATACATGCATATGCATTAAAACACCTGCAGGAAGTCAGGAACAGAGATCAAGCTTCAAAGAAAAATCTGGATTTCATTCATGTTTCTTCAGTTTAGCGCGCACACACACAAAAGCAAACGATAAGCAGCTCCACTTCAATAAAGACAGAAAGTAGTAACACCATTTTAATTAATCAGGGTCATGACTTTCAAAGGCGTGGTTTCCAGTAACACCACTTGGGTGTTTTAACACTGCAAGTCCCAACTCTATATATAGCACCTAAAACTTCTCGCCAACTAGTAGACCGGCTAGAGCTAGACCAAAATACATCAAGAAGGTGCCCTGTATGTGACATCACTTCCAGGAACAATTTCAAATTAATAAGTTAAACCTGCCTGGCCCAGATCTAATTCCATCAAGATGAGACCACATAGTGCCCAGCCTTAAGGGGCAGATCAGGTGTGGCACACTTAGCATTTACAAGTGACCCTTTCTTTTCCTCCTCTGTAATATTAGCCCCAGACTCCAGCTCTCAAGCATTTCAAGACTCCAAGCAACTACAAATCATGGGATCTAGTAGCCTGATTAACACAGCTTCCCACAAAGTTGGAAACAATGTGCCAACGCTTCTCTGAGGAAGAGTTTTACATTCCTATTGGTGGTGAAGACGAACAGACTAGGGAAAATAGTACAGACGCACTTTTTTTTTTTTTTTTTATTTGGGGGGTTGGTGAATCCTTTTTC
>NW_008794008.1:85982-99922 GCF_000699145.1 Aptenodytes forsteri
ACACTCCAGTCAGGAGAGCTGTCCCGCCACACCTCCATAATCCCAGTGAGGTCATAGCTCTGCAACTAATTTGTCCTGCTTGTTCCCCATGCCACGTGCTTTTGTGTACAGGCATTTGAGATGGGCCCCAAGGCCTGCTGCATTTACAGAAGGCCGAGAGCCTCCCTTGTCAAGCTTGTCACCTAGACACATCTTGCTCCGCCCCTTATGACCTCTCCTCTTCAGGTTATGATAACCTTCCGTACCCAGTTTAACAGTCTCCTCAGTAGACTAGCAAGCCTAGTTTGCAAAGACACTCTTGCTCCACTTCATTAGATTTATTCCATCCCTGCTCAGTAGCCCTCATTCCTCTGGTCACAGAAGCCAAAGCCCTGTCTGCAACACAAGCCATACAGCTAGGCATAGTCCACTTCTACCCAAGCTTTCCTCCTCTCTGTAAGGATTGGGAAGGCAAGACCAGAGCTCCATGCCCTTCACTCTCAGCCCCACACTTCTGTAGTCTCTCTTGATAAGCTCCAGGTTACCTCTGGAGCAGTACTGTTGGTACCCACAAGGAAGAGGAAGAAGAGGTCCGTGTTAGAAGGCTGGACAGATCTTGGCAGCGCATCTGCAACAATCCCAGATTCTGGCACCTACCAAACAACAAAACTCCCCAGACATCAGGTGGGGTCAGAAGATACATGCCTCGATCGTCCACAGGAGGAATCGCCAGTAACTGTCTGTGACTGGTACCCATTGCTCCTCACACGCGGTACAGCACTGTTGCCAGGGTATGGTGACACCCATTATGGGACAGGGAAGCGTAACAGCACATGAGATATTCTGGATGGCAAAAGCTGTGATCCCTCCGTGGTCAGGAATGCCTCCTGTGACTGTTCACTCAACTGTTGCTCAGATTTTGGCTAACACACAGCTCATGCTAAGGCCTGAGGCGTGCTGGGGGCAGCACCATTAGGTCAAAGCACGGGCAACATGTAGGCAGGACACAATGGACAGGAAGAGATAAAGATCATTATGCAGCCATTATCACCTGCAGCTTGCTGTCTCTTGCAGCCAGAATTCTTGCATACTGATTGTCTGGCAGCCTCTTCAGAATCCACTAACTTATGGAAATTGTATAGACCAAACCCCCAGACTGAGATGTATAAATACATCAGCTTATCCAAAAGGTTTTTGAAGCTGATCCAACAGCAGACAGACTGCTAAGGCTTTCGTGCTTCCCGGTGTGATACAGGGGACGCTCGCACCATGATGGAAGAGGAAAGGGGGAACACCCTCACCGTGGGCTAGAGTACCGTGACACCCCCTCCGTCGTTATTCTTCTTCTGAGGAGTGAGTGACTCATGTACTTTTAAAAGTCAGAGTCCAGATTATCATTATTCTTTTGCTCTCCGATTATTAAGAATTTGACCTGACCTGCAGAGGGTCCAGGTGACTGAAAAGTATAGGCAACTGCAATTTTAGGTAATAGGAAAGCTATCCTCATTGCTAGGAATTCTGTGTAACGATAAGCTACGCTGACTACTAAAATCTTTCTATAATAATAAAGCTCTAATTATAACTACAGACCTCTGGCCGGTTGTCATTCTACCACGGATCCTTAAAAATAACCTGCCTGTCCCCATAGCGTCAGGTAGCATTGGGTGACACTATCACTCATTTTTTTCCCTTTCGGGTGGACACTAAGTTCAGGCTCAGCTGACTCTGATGGGTCTTGTTGATCCTCACCAGTGCCCAGAGTACTATACCTATTCTGAAATTGGAGATCTGTAGATGGAACAGATCTGCGACTTCTTGTTGCCAGAAGTCACAAGCTTCCAGCCTTCTCCATCTTTATAGTCTCCGTCCACTTGGTCTCCAGTTGTCGCTCCTTCCTCACCTTGTGTAGCTTGGGTTTTCCACAAATACCGTATCAAGTCTCCTCTTCATCTTCCCCCTTAATCTAGAACTTCAGGGCCTTGACCACAGCACATCTCCCACAAGAGAGGACACCACTGCCCTGACCTCCAGGGAGAGGCAGGAGCACTCTGCAGCACAGGACCTGGATAGAGGGCTCCTCCCTCTGGAGCCAGGATTCTGATGTGCTAATGGTAGTCCTGTGGACTTCTACTACATCTTAATGGATGTCCATGTGCTGGACATTATGTACTGCAGCATTTTGAGACCACCATTGTACAGTCTTCAAGCAGACCCACATAGTCTTGAGTTAAATTTCTGAGCCTCTTTGCACTCCTGCTGCTACAACTGCTATGTCTCATTTGCTGCGCTCTGTGGGCTGCACTCTGGCTTCCTTGCTCTTTCCCTAATGGGTCCCTTTTTGTGAGAGTACAATCCTGCCCCCATCACCATCACCCTGAGCATCCATCACCTAGCTTTTAAAGTGCTATCGCTGCTGTACTGCCCTGACACCCACGCCGCCCTTCACAGCAAATTTGACTGGACTGGGTCCTAAGCAACCTGATCTAGCTTTGACGTTAGCCCTCCTATGAGCAGAAGGTTGAATGAGATCATCCCAGGTCCCTTCCAATTGAAATTATTCTACATTTCTATGTCAGTGACCCTGTTGAATACACACTGAGGTTCAACCGGTTTTATTTTAAGAGCCAGCAATGACCAAAGCAAGTATCTGTTCCACAGGAGGTGTAGAAATACATTCAACATAGTTACAGCACATAGCTTTTGGTACAGGAAAAAAAAGAACCTCAGTCTTGCTCTTGTAGCCTTTGTGTATGAGTGAGGGCAACTAAAAGGCCCTAGACTTCATTTACATGTCTGATTGTAAACTGTCAAAGATGTATGACCTGCACTGTATATTCTATTACCAGATCACTACCAAATGAGCTAATAAAGCTATGGCTTAAACAACCCCTATCACTTGCCTGTTGTTTTTTTTCCTGTGTGACCAAGCCAACCATACACCTTCCATTGCAGATTAGAAAGCAGCCCAAAATTTCACTCAGTTTCAATGTCTGGCTGCTGAGCCTTCTCAACCACATCAACCACAAGCAGGGATTTTTGTAATTCTACAACATTCTGAAGAAGAAGAAAAAATCAACACAAAAAGAAAAAAAAAATCTTCTATCACAACATACACTAAAATCCTCATTGCCTGATGTGAAAGTAAACTTTCCAACCATCCTATTGAAGCAGTGGTTTCCCCAGGCTGCCATTCAGTACAGACATACTGCCCTGCCCCTCCTTCCCAACAGAAAGCAGAAAACATAAGAAGTTAAGAAACAAAAATCTCCAAATGCTGCTGAAGTGTATTTACCCACAAGCCTCACTTAATCATGCTTTCAGCTCCACCCCTAATATGTTTAGATTAATGTGTCAGTAGTCACGCTAAAGTTGTCTGGCTGAATCCTGAACGAAATCTACATGACCTACAGCAGAGCTATACAGAGCAGGGCACACACTACATGGCATGACTGAGTTATCCTAGAACAGTTTAAGAAAAGCTTCATATAACTCTGTCTAACCATATAGAAAGCAGTCCAACTTAAAATTTCCAGGACATAGACTTCCCAAAGTAAACAAACCATTAGAATGCTTGTATATACATTTCATATCTGTATTCCCAAGTTGCTGGGGGGAGAGTGGCCATGTATTTATTTATTTTAATGCCTTTAATATCCAAGTGTTTGGGTCATTTTTACCACCCGGGAACTAAATTAGCATGATAAAACAAACATAAAATTTGGGGTTTTCCCACACACACACACTCCCAGCATGCAATCTTCCTCCCTTTAAGCTCTGCCTCCTGCTCCTTACTTTGCCAGCAAGCAGGGGAGAATATTGTGATCCCCCCGCTCTCTCATTATTTCTTCACTTCCTCTCCAACTCTCCCCAGAGGAGTACAGGCAAGCCTCACACTGCTGGCTCATATTCCCCCTCCATTCCTCTCCCCCTGCTGCTGGCACATCTGTATACCTCTGCAGCACCTACATGACACTACCCTGCATCTGCAAAGCTCTCTTATCATCCTGTCATCCACACAGAAAGAGGCTGTTCCCTTATTAGCAGCCATTGACGATTTCAATATCTGACTGCTGAAATACCGAAAATGGAATGAGGAGTGAGGCCTAGAAGAATGTGCACAATTCAAAGGGAGAATCCCTGGATGGATGAACAAGTTATTCAAATTCACTAAAATGAGTGAAGGACAAAAAGAAAGGTTCATTATTTTAAGCCTGCATCAAAACTACCACTTGTTTCAAATGAGACTACAAGAGTAATAAAACAAAATCTTGTAAAAATCTGTCAAATTGTACAACTCAAAAGAGATCTCTCCATTTGACATTTCCACCGTTCCTTTGTACAGAACCGCTTTCTGGAAAGATTATTTACAATCAGATTTTCATTCACAGCTCTACAGCCAAAATTTAGGAGGATCACAAAATTTTAAGCAGATTACCTAAATTGACAGGACTATTCAAGTTGATGGTAAACACTCCAGTATCTCCTAAACTACAGGGTAAAAGCTTGCCTAACCTGAGCGTTTAAAAGGACAACCAAACTTATATACACTAGGCTTTATAACTTCCTTTTCATATATGGATGCCAATATTTAAAAAAGAAAAAAAAAGAAAAAGAACGAACGTTATAGTTCTGACAGACTTGGAACAAACGAAAAACAAAGACCAGACCACATGGTAGTTATTCCCAGATTTCCAGTGTTCTGGGATTCACATGGTGTATTTTAAGATGTCTTTGCTTTAGTCTTTTTGGTATTTCACACATCTTAGGACTGTTTAATGAGGTTCTAAATTTAATTCCCTTCTACTCTTTTTGATTTCGATACACCACTCTTCATGAATGTTTCTATGTTCTAACGACACACGAGCTCTCCTTGAATCTTCCTGACCGTGCTGCTAGGTGGTTCTACAATTCCTAGCAGAAGCAATGACAGTGCCACACAAGAATACACAGTAGTGCAATACTCAGCTGTTGCACAATCTTTGCTCCCACTCAGCCCAGCACAGTTGTTGCCTTCAGGCCCACAGAGGCATGCTGCTTGGATTTGTGGATTGTAAAGGGAAGCAGGTGAATCTAACAACACTGCAGTAGAACACAGGACAGCTAGAACAATCCATCCATTAGATCAGTAACATACCGTTACTCCAGATATAATCGGGGCTTTTCCTTCAATTAGTTTATACATTTCTTGAACTGCTTCCTCATCACTCTTGTCTTTAAATCGCTTCTTGGAGAGTTCTTGAAGAGCTTCCTTAAACTGCTCAAAAGTGATAGTTCTGGAAGACTTTCCCCTGTCGAAACAAACAGAAATTGAAAGAAACTACAAGAGAGCACAACAAGCACTCCAAGAATGGCAGAATGGTTTCAGTTTACCACAGTGAACAACAGAAAACTGAAACAGAACAGGAAGACCCATGCAGCCCATTTATGGTGTCAAATAAAACACATCCCAGGAACATCACTTTTTTTTTTTTTTTTTTAATGTATATCAGTAGGATAGTGCTTTAGAAACTTCCCTCGATGAACGTTCAGAAAGAAAGAGGAAATAAAGGGACCTGGCCTGCTGTCAGAATGCCTGCAGCTCATCAAATCAAATATAGTCTCATTTGGTTTATCACTTGTAAAGCCTGCATACATAAAAGACAAGAACTGAAGCATCTTAGGTGAGTTTTGTTATTTAATATTTTTTATTCCTCTTCGAATAACTGGTTATGACATATTATTCATAGGTCACTACTCATGTATTCACAAGGAAATTAAGAATAATGCTGTTGTGTAAAGCAAACTATTGAAAAGCATTTAAAAACTTCAAATTCCTCCTCTATTAAAGACTGACAAATTTTAAAGTGATGCATTTAAATTCAATACCCATTCTCCTTCTTAGACCATCACCTTCATAAAACATTCACAGGTTCATGGAAAACATAATATAGCAGTCTGATAAACTCATAAATGCCCCCCAGAAATTCAGAGCTGAAGACTTGCTGTTGTTTTTACTAATAGGAAGCCCATATTTCCACACTAGTAAATTACTTGCTTAGGTTTACTTTTAGTGGAAAAGATTTTGCTACAGCAGTGCACAGTGCAAAATCTGACAAGTAGAGTGGGAAATTCATAGTTTAAAAACATCTATTTATACAGTCACTCCTGCAGATCTTTTATACCCATCAGGCCAAAGGGTTTGATTGATAAAACTCTTACAAAGAAACTCAACATTCACTACAGAGATGTGTTTAACCAAAAGGGGATTAATGCAAGTCAGTTTTCTAGCATTTTAAAATATTCAGTTTAGGCAGGAGATAATGTAGTGGAGTACAGAGTGTTCCTTTCTTTTCCCTAATACGAAACTATTTTTAGTGTTCCTCATTTTAAAATTCAGGTATGAGGCCACAGTATTAATGAGATTACTCACTATTAAAAAAAAAAAAAATTATTTTCTATGAATTTTATCACACACAAACCATACCTTTTCCTGTATTATTAAATTACAGATTCCCTGATCTTTAGAACAAGAATTTACACACCAAAATTTAGCCATACGTTTTAAGCTAAAATTTAACAGTTCAAATAGAAAAATTTTCAAAAAGATGTTCTGATACTTACACTGATGTAACCTTAAATAGTACCATCTTTAATAGCAAAAGATGTTTTCAATTGCTTACAACATTATGACACCCTCAAAGTCAAAGAAATATTTGAGAGTCCATGTTGCTGGGAAACGTGCTACTACACGAGTTTTGTTTGCTGCTTAAGCATTTCTTTTTATGCCAATTTAGAGAGCATTTCAAGCAAATCAGAAAAAAAAAAAACAAAAACACCACACAACCCAGACTCACTTTCAACAGTGACAGCTGTTTATACATGAATAAATGATAGATGCAAGGATAGAGAAAGTGTGCACTGGCAACAGAAATCTCAGGCTAGAAAAACTATGCATAGAAATCTGATTTTAATTCAAGCATCACAAAGAGCCACTGCGAAGAGCAATTCATCTATCACTGATTTATCTTTGATCTTCTCTCAGACACCTTTCAGAGGTTAAATCCCCCTCAGTTGGAGGATGCCTCCACTAATGAAAGGGGGAAGCGAGATTTCCCAGTTTTAGACACCAACAGTTAGGAAGTGACTCCTACTTCAATTAATTAAACACAAAATGAAATTTTATCCCAGACTTTTAAAGCAAGGAGAAATTGGTTATTCACAATAAAATTCAATGCTAACGCAACCCTTCACATACCGTTCATTAGTAGTATCCTTTATTTCCAACACAACCCACCATGTAGTAAATCCCTACATCCCTCACACTCCCTATTTTAGCCAGAAATAAACTTTATCTGTTTTTTCACCAAACTTTGCTGTTTGCAACTACTCATCTGCTTTAGGTGAAGCGTATGCTAGAGTATCTCATGGAATTAGCTAGTAAAAGAACATCATGACAGAAATGAAGAATACAATCCAGTATTTCATTAAATCAGAAAGACACATGGAATAAACCACAATTAACTACTTGGAATTTGTCCAGGATCCTCATTAATAGGATTAACATCCCTCTTCTGATGAAACATGTCCAAGAACTTTTAACTAGCTCAAGAGGTCAGGACTTCATTTTGGTTTGCCTCCCATTTAGAAAAAGACAGCACTGGCAATCACTGCTAAGCTTCAGCATAACACCACACTAAGGCCCTTGTTCACTACAGACTCACAGCCAAGTCTAACATATAGACCTTTCAAATGCAGTTTTCCGTAGCACATAGATTACCTGGAAGTCTCCAGTCAGGATTGCTACAATTTAGCTTGGATCATCAGTCAGGATCATCACAATGGGAAAGGGAATGACCACTTTCAGCAAAAACTGTTGAAGCTCATGTTGACTCCTTTTATTTTTATTAACACATGTAGAATTTTTGGTTCCACACTTATCAAATAGAAGAGCACGATTTTTTTTTTTTTCTGTATTAAAAGGAAAAATACATAAATAAGGGTGCCAAGAGGAACAAAGAACATCTCCTTCTGGTCTAGGACATAGACATTCCTACCGCTCACATTTGGTCTTTTCCCTGTCACACTAACATGGGGAAAGGAAATTAGTTTTTTTTTCCCCTCCAACTTAAGGTGTAACCACAAATTGGATACATATATGAGCAAGGTAGTATTGCTGCTGGACTTAAGAGAAAAAGAAATGTGCATCATGGCAGATCTTCTTTACCAGCAAAAAACATTAATTGGAGTGACACTAAAAATAGGATTGGGAATAAAGGAATTTTTGAAACTATATCCCAAGTAAAAGTTTCCTAAATAAAGCAGCTTTAATTTTGAAATTCATTATCTTTTTCTATACTCCAAAAACATCCTCTCTCCTCCTCCTATCTATTACAATATTATCAAACCCATTTGAAAAACATCATAATTAACTCAAAAATTCTACAGTTGCAACATACGCCAAGTCTTGTGGAAAACCCTATAGAACATAATTCTTGATTAATTCACATGTTCCGGCACTTTTGGTATGCCATGTATGGTACATGTATGCCACGTACCATAGCATCTAAATCACCAAGTAGCAATGCTACAACACCTCCTGTCTCTAGAGGCGGGTCTCAAAGAGCTCTGAGCAGCTACTGTCGTCATTCTTACTCAGCAGGACAGCATGCTCCTACCCTCTCTTCTATCTGTACAGTCATGGGTTGAATACAGAGGGGAAAACAGACTGAGTAGGTAGAAATGACAGAGGCAAAGTCTCTCAATGAATCTACATAGCTCTTGATTTACACACTCTTAAGCCACAGGATCAGCCCCCTCCAGGTCCACAAAACAACCCTGCAGAGAGGGACTTGGAGATACTGGTGGACGAAAAATTGGACATGAGCCAGCAATGTGTGATCACAGCCCAGAAAGCCACCTGTATCCTGGGCTGCATCAAAAGAAGCGTGGCCAGCGGGTTGAGGGAGGTGATTCTGCCCCTCTACTCTGCTCTGGTGAGACCAGTACCGCATCCAGCTCTGGAGCCCTCAGCACAAGAAAAACACTGACCTGTTGGAGCGGGTCCAGAGGAGGGCCACAAAAATGATCAGAGGGATAGAACACCTCTCCTGTGAAGAAAGGCTGAGAGAGTTGGGGTTGTTCAGCCTGGAGAAGAGAAGGCTCTGGGGAGACCTTATTGCAGCCTTTCAATACTTCAAGGGGGCTTCTGAGAAAGATGGGGACAGACTTTTTAGCAGGGCCTGTTGCAACAGGACAAGGGGTAATGGTTTTAAACTAAAATTCAAGGTCAGGCTGGACGGGGCTCTGAGCAACCTGATCTAGTTGAAGATGTCCCTGCTCGTTGCTGGGGGGGCGGGGTTAGACTAGATGACCTTTGAAGGTCACTTCCAACCCCCAACTATTTTATGATTCTGTGAAAAATGATAATACTATGAACACTACATGACACACAAGGCAGTCGTACCCTCAGTTTATTTCCACCATTTTTAATGCCCTGTTCACATCCAGGAAGCCCCTTTACAACACCAGCTTTTCAGAGGTCATGAAGTTAAACTAAAAAAAAAAAACAAAAAAAACTAAAAAACCCCAAACAAACCAGTTTCTTCTATTAAGCAATTGCTACAAAGAATCAGCTTCTTTGTGTATATTTGTAACTTGTTTTTAGAAGCTTATTATAAATATCTCATTTTCATGGGAGTAACAAAACAAATATATTAACTTTCATTTTCCCAGTGTTACAAGTTCAAGCAACTTGTCTACAATTAAGTATGCCAAGGGTGATCTCTAAGTTATTAACACCCTTCTGTTAGCTTTAGCACTCCAGAGAGTTAATAGAGACCTAGAAAGAAGATAAAATACTGTACATTAAAAAAGAAAAGGGGGGAAAATTAAAAAAAAAAAAAAAAAAAAAAAAAAAAAAAAAAAAAAAAAAAAAAAAAAAAAAAAAAAAAAAAAAAAAAAAAAAAAAAAAAAAAAAAAAAAAAAAAAAAAAAAAAAAAAAAAAAAAAAAAAAAAAAAAAAAAAAAAAAAAAAAAAAGATGATGAATGAAATAGAAGGAATGTGTGAACAGCTACAGAAACACAACACAATCAGACACTGGAAATGCAAATTAAAACTATCTGACCAGAAAATGAGACAAAATGGAAAACAGTAACAATAGAAAGAAGGGGGGCAGGGGATAAAGGCTTTTATGAAAACAGACATCATAAGGTTGGCACCTCAATGAAAAGAACAAGATATATATGAGGGACATTAATAATATAAATTTTTAGAGCCCTGTAGTGTATTATGACACAAAGAAACCTTTATGTTTAGGAAGGATACACTCTTACATGCCATTCTATTTTAAGCTCTGCCTCTTACAAGAAACAGAATTACTCTAAACCTGCTCCTTCAGTGGAAGAAACAGTGTGCTCATGGTTACACTCATGAAAGTTGCTTGGGAACAGACTGAACATACTCAGAAGAATTTAGGAAGCTTCCCATCACTTCCCCTTCCTTGATGGGTCTCTCCACATGTAACCACAACCAATGGGGAGATTCTGAACTAAAGCTTGAATTCCTCAGTTCGCTCGTGGGAGCCCAAGTTCACACATGTAAAAGCATCAGTTCTGAGCCTGGACATGAGCAAAGTGAACATAAAGTGTAAAAGATCAAACATTGGCCCAAAGTTGGTTGCAATAGCAAGCAATGCAGTTTTCATTTGCAAATATTACTACTAACAGTGTCCTGTGTTCACAAGATTAGAACAATGCAGCGTGAAAACGTATTGTTGCAAATTAATACTTCTATGTTATTTGGACTTGAATACTATTTGGATTAACAGTTGCCTACAATTTTAGTTGAAGAGAAAAGCTATACAAATACACTCCACATACCCAATACACAAAATCCTTGACCAATATTAGAAATCTTTATCTCCATAGCACTATTACAGTTCAGCGTTACAATACAGCAAAGTCTCTAATGTAATAGTTTTCTGTCTTAATCTGAGCGACCAAAAGCCCTCCCATACTCCCATCCCAAAAAGTCACTTTTCCTTTCAATTTTCTTAGATTGAAGAGGGGAAAGAAGATGTAAAAATACTCAGAGAAGCTTCTATTCTTACTAGCATGCCAGAGAGGATTACAGCAGGATACACTAAGCAGGACTGTTTTGCCGTGGAAGTTGTCATCTACCCACAAAGGTCTAAGGAGTATAGCAAGTCTGAGAAGGGTCTGAAGACAGTATAACTAGAGGTGGGAGCCCAACAAATGTTTTTGCATAAACTCTTGTACAAGGAGTTTTGTTTGTAAGGTTTATTTAGTCTAAATTCAACATGGACTTGGGTGTCTCAGTCAAACAAGCAGTCAAGCAAAACTCAACAGCGTCATCTCTTGTAAATGAGAACAAACAGGATTTTGGGTACTCCCTGTATTTATTCCCTTCGCAAGGCAGTCTCATTCATTCAGAAGACAGAATGAAGGATTGCACTGGCAACAGAATGCCTGAGTGGCTTATTTGTCACAGTTTCTGACTTACTGGCACAGTAAGTTTAATCAGGCAATTTCTGATTTGCCACTACTGCTCCCCACATCCCTGGAGGTAACTGCTAACCAAATAAGAAACACTCCTGAATTATCAGAATTAATCATTTAAATTATTCAAATTAATCATATAAAGGTGTCATGATAACACTGAGAACAGACTATATAAGTCAGACTTTTTACCCCCAACCCTAACAAAGGTATATTTCCTAATGACATTCAGACCAGACTTCAAACTTTAGCTGTTTCTACTTTATCTTAACAAACAAAAAAGAAAAATGGGAAGTGTTTCTTCTAAAACATGTTTCATTTTTTCTTTTTCTTTTTTTTTTTTAAGAGAAATAATAGATGGATCGTACTCAACTTGTCCAGAATTTTTTACTTTTTTCCCCAAGAGCAATCTGCCATACTAAAAACTCACTACAGCTGAAACTCTCTGATTTTCATACAAATAGGTTTTTTCTATTTACCACTTTACAGCAGCAACTTTATGATTATTACTGTGGTATTTCCCAAAGCATTCACTCCTGTTCGTTTAGTAGAACTGACATTTATTCTTTTCTTGCTACTTGTGCTAACACACCAAGTCTTTTTGATGTAATCTATAAACATAATGTTCATTACTAGCAATGGTTAGTGGTATTTGTACTGTACATGTTGACAGTAAAAAGCTACCACAGACAAATTCCTTGAAGCAAGAAAGGTTTGTACTGGTCTCTGCAAAATATATCACTCATCTAACAGATGTATTCTTTCTTCCAAGATTGTCTGCTGTAATGTTACCAACACAAAGTCCAAGGCTAATCTGTTTAACCAAGAAGCAGATTATGCCACAGGACTGGTAGTTTATTTTTTTTCCTTTTGTGGTTTACAATTTTCACTTTCTGCTCTCTTTGGGCTACACAGCTCAGCATTTTTACTGGCCATCAGCCCCACAATTCACAGCCAAAAAAGAGTCCCAAACTAAAGCTAGGTCCCTAGGTAGGCTAACCAGGCTGCTAGAACCTGGCAATCTAATGGAGTATTTAACATACCCTGTGAAGATCTGTTTCTTACTATATATCACTCAAGAACGAAATTACAAAATTTAGATATACAATGCAAAAAACTTACAAATGAAAAAGAGAACACAGTTTCTTGGATAAAACTGAACCATGTATGACTAACCCAAAGCAGAGACTTGCGTAAAAATTTGACAAATATAGCTGGGGGGGGGGGGGGAATACTGTAATACAATTCTACCAGGTTCTTTGTGCTGCACTAATAGTTCTAAAGAAAGGTGGTTGTAAAAGAACCAATTAAGAAAGCAAAACTTGAGGTATCACCTGACACCGCAAACCAATAACCAATAAAACGGAGAAATGGAAAATAGAAATCAGACATCTGGACATTGATGCAAGCAGGAGTAAATTGGCAAATTAGATACTGTAATACAATTCTACCAGGTTCTTTGTGCTGCACTAATAGTTCTAAAGAAAGGTGGTTGTAAAAGAACCAATTAAGAAAGCAAAACTTGAGGTATCACCTTGCATCGGAGACTTCTACCCAATTATGGGTAGAACTGGGATATTGAAATTAGACATCTGGACATTGATGCAAGCAGGAGTAAATTGGCAAATTGTCAGGAAAGAAGATATCCTTGCAGAAGATATCCTCAGAAAAATGATCCTAGGAAAAAGATACAACAGAGATCTTCAGCTAAGGTAGTGGTCACTTCTGGAACACAGGCACCTTTGAGTGCATGGCTATTTACCGGAAGTGGATTCTCTTGAGGGAAAGATTAGGACTGACAAAGGACATCCAGATGACCTTCGCAGTTACTCTATAAACATAACTTCCAGCATCTTGGCTAAGTAGACATAAGGAGTTGGACTGAATGGCTTCATATACCCCACAATCACAAGGCAATGCCATCATCAGTTTTCTTATCATCCCAGGAGATCAAAGCAACAAGAGAGGTACAATGCAAAATGCAGTGCAAAATGCTCGCTCTATATCACAGCAATAGTCACGACTTGCAGAAACCTTTCTGGAGTCACTGAGTGGGCAGCAAGGGCAGAAGAACACACATCATTCACTCAGGAACTGAACCTGGAAGTGCCAGTTTCCCTCCAGGTGCTTTTTGTCTCATTACTGAGCAAGGATAAAGCAGAGTGTGCCTAGTTCATTCTAAGTATCTGAAACTGTGACAGCTTGTGAACTGCCACGCTTTGAAAAATCTGAAGCAAGAGGACTTCAGCAGCTCACTAAACCAGCAGATGATATCTTTATCAGGCTTTATTTTAACCTAAATATTTTAGGCTTCTCTCATGAAAACTCTCTTCTATATTTGAAGTTAACCTTTTTCTCTTCTTGGCTTTATTTTTGTAGCATTTTCTTCCTATGTGCTTCACTCACAGTGAAAATTCATTTCCATTAAAATAAAATCTGAAGTTAAAAAAAAAGGAAAAAAAAGG
>NW_008794008.1:99941-109265 GCF_000699145.1 Aptenodytes forsteri
AAAAAAAAAAAAAAAAAAAGGGGGGGGGGGGCACAAACCCAAAATCTATGAGCCTATCAGATAAATAGTACTGGGAAGGGAATGAAGACAGGGACTGGAGAAAGAAAGTGACTTGGCAAAAACATGTAGTAGATAAAAGCTTCCAAAGGAAAGCAAACCCCACAATGAGTTAAAGGGGTTAAAGAGATTAATGGGACTTAAGGAGGATGAGGAAAAGAAAAAGTCCAAGCAGAAAGTAGGTCTGATGGTTATACAGGGCTTAGAGGAAGAGATGAAATTAGCTTAAAAGAGTAGCAGAATCCACTTGTTTGGGGTTTGTTTGGTTGGTTTTTTTAGTTTAAGAGAACAAAAATAACGTTATATCTGGATATTTAGGAATACAGACCCATGTAATGGTTAGCTACTGATAAAAAGCTGCAAAGGAAGTATTTGGAAAACTGTGAATCCTGAAGAAAGCGCATGCCCCAACTTACATCGAAGGAGTTTGAAAATGCATTTCTTATGACAGGCATGTACCTGAGTTTGAAGAGAGATGGAAACATGCACTACCAAGTAGTCTGGGAGGACTTGAACTTTTCTTTCTTAACTGGTATCATACGAAGAAGAGATGTGTTCTGGCTGTCAGTCCTCTGGACTCTACACAAAGAATGTAATAACTGTATTTATCCACACAATGGATAAAAGACAGTAATTTTATCACAAACATTGCTTTTATCCTTAGAATGCTGTTTACTTCTGTGAAAGATTCCAATAAATGACATGCAACTTACAGGGCATGTTGTTCAGTAACATAGAAATCTATCTTGTGGGTGCATGAAGGACTGGCACTATTTGTCAGCACGACTCGGGAGGAAGTTAGACATTAAAGGACATGGCGGGGGTGAGTGACAGCAGCAGGGAAGTTAGCCAAAATACAGAAAGATGTAAGAAATGGATAGCAAAAAAAGAGAGGCTGCAGAAAGGCCTTAGACCCAAATGGTAGGGGACAAACTAGTGCTGAAGCAGGAAGATGATGCCTCAGAATGAGGTTTCTGCAGATATGCTGGTTTTTTTCTCCAGAGGGCTCAAATTTATTTGCCATTCCCTTTGGTTCTTGTCATCCTAAGGATACGCACTAGGGCTGGGCACGCACACACAGATCACAGGGGAGCAGAAACTGTTAACCACAGTGTAACAACCTAATACAGTTCACAGCTGCCAGGGACACTGCTGACCACATCCAAAATACAAAAATCCAAGAGGATTATGTCATAGTGCTCATTAAGGGAGCCTCATACCAATAAATGAAAGCAGTTAAGGATAGCTGAAGATTTACTAACAGTTCTCAATAGCTAATCATTTCATCTGTCAGTCTTTCCCAGGCTGTGATGAGCTTACTACACAAGCTAGTGATAAGAAGCTGTTTTCTTATAATAATACTTTTTATCTTTCAGAGGGCTGAAGAAGCTGATACAGCCACTACTGTTTCAAAAGCTCTTTCTGCTGTTGAAGTGCAGAGGTTTATGGCAAAGGCATTACAGCTGAGAGGACAGGGCAAAGAACCAATATCACCTGTACTTTCTCTGCCAGTTAAAACAGTGCACATGAACTCATTGCTTGATAGCCCAGGGAAAGAAAAGTAGGAAACACAGATAAGGCATCCTTCTAGAGCTCACCAGCAATCCCATATGAGCTGACACATCTCATTCATGTCCCAGAAAAAAAAAAACCAACAACCAAGGTTAATTTTGATTCACTCTCGCCAGCAGTGTGAAAATATTTGGCTAAAAAGGAGACCAGTCTACATATAATGAAACCATGTCCAACACAAACACTGATGAAAGGAAGCTAGAGTACCATTGCAAGCCATGACTGTGGGCAAGGCCAATGCTGCACGGCCAAACATCCTCTAAGCAAAAGTGAATGCATTTGATCCCAGGCAGTTAATCCATAGAAACTATACAAAATTGTTTGTAAGTGTGAAAAGAAAAAGATTCTCAAGGACAGCTTTCAGATTATTAGCTATTTTTCAGGACTTCTATTACATTATTAACCTGAATTTGTATAAATACATGACAATCAGAGATAGGAAAAGGGATGTAACCCAATGAACTTTCATGTTAGTACCCAGTCCCCTCAGGCTTTTGATAGCCAGTAACCTTCCTTACTGCTTTCTCTCCACATGCAGTATTTTTTGATATATTTTTTGATATATGATATATTTTGATATATGATATATTTGATATATTTTTTGATATATGTTTTGACTGTGTTGACATGCAGGGAAGACAAGTTACCTCTTTTGATGAGACCAGTTAACCAAGAACAGGACGTGGCATTTGATAGAGGAAAGAAAAATGAAATCTCCACAGTAGAAATCACAGTTACGTATGACAGTGCTATTTTTATTAATCAGAACAGAAAAGCTCAGTACCTCACTAAGGACTAGATATTGTATGATTATATGATACAAAATCCTACTCAATTCAGACAAAATTCAAACACAACTACAAGAGGTCAAAGAACAATGGCATTATTAAATAGGACTTGACATAGTAAGATCTTGAGGCTCAATGAGTTAAGATATTAGAACTTAAATTATGTTTTCATTAAGAACTGAATTGGACCTTGAAAATAAACCATTGCACAAGGAACAGAATAATAACTGAATCCAACTCATCATTATGCAACAACAGTGAGGATCCAAGCTTCTTTCTAGCAACATATCATCCAAAAGTTTTTCTCCTCTCAGCTTTTCCTTAAAATTACATTAAAAAACAAAACAAAACAAAACTTGTGTGCTGCTAACTTTCCTAGAATTTCTTTCTTGTTTTTGTCCTGGGATTTTGTGATGTTTCAGCAAAAAGCCTAGCTCCATATCTTTACAATGTCTAATATTATAATGTTTTTTTAATTCCCAGGCAGGATCTTTATAGCTACCAAAATGGCCATTTCACCTACATTGGGCCAACCCACATCAGAGCGGCATGGAAAGAACAATGCAAGATGGTGGCAAGGCAAAGGGTGTGTACTGGCGGGACATGTTTTTAAATCACTATGAAGCTCAAGTAGAACTACAAGTGCAATTCGAACATTTTATTGCTTGTTCCTATAGGGAAAGATGTCCGGAACACTGTTCCAGTGAGGCCTCTGACAAAACTCCCATCCTAATTCAGAAGTTACACTGTTCAGTATAAAGAAAAAAAGTCACTGACTGAAGACAAGAAAAGTGAAGGGAAAGGGATGGAAAAAGCAACCTTTAATTCACATCGAGCATATTCACTCTATTATTCAGGCACTGCAGCTGTTTGTTAATGACCATACTGCCAAGACACAGCAAGTTTACTCATATTTCATGGCCAAGAAATTTAGAAAGCACTAGCTGATAACTGAGGTACCCAGCTCCCTCTTCCAGCTCCAGGACATTCCCTCCTACCCTCCAAGTAAATATTTCCAGTTACAGACTGGTTTGGTTTTTTTTTTTGTTTTTGGTTTTTGGTTTTTTTGAGAGAGAAAAGTATAATACCATTAGTACTATACATAAGAAGTGTCTTTGCATAGCTTTTTCTGAAACATAATTTAAACATTAAGCGACACGGCTTGATGTATTTGGGTACTGTGAGGGCAGCTCATTGCTTCCAAAAATGCTACTATGGAAGCCAGAGCATCAGTCTCATCTAGTCCAAGGTGGGACTTCCCTTTAGAGTTTAATAACACAGAACTGAAAACCAACAGATTTTTATCAGACTGTCCCAATAAGAAAATATAATTGTCAGATGGTTTTTGCAACAGCAACATTCCAGTTTTTCAAAGGATTTCACAGAATTTCTTCCATGCCAAATCACATATAAGCATGAAAGCAATTTCTGAACCCAGTGACAGCTCAATGATAGTGAACTCACATGAATATATCTGACCTCTCAGGAAAGTAAAAAAGCGTGTGTATGTAGGAGGGGTCCTGAGAGGTCAGATATATTCATGTAAGTAAAAAAGCGTGTGTATGTAGGAGGGGTTGTTCTAGTGATCCTGAAGACAGGGAGAAAACAAGGATGTATATATATCTGCTAACATTTTCTGCTGGCAATATGAGAAGGTGGCAGCATTAAAAATAGACAGCTGGTGTTAACTGAGAGCGCAAGCTCAGTCTATGGGAATCATTGACCATGGATGGAAAGGTGTGAAAGCGAGAATGACACACCAAGTGAAAGAAGAAAAACTAACTACAATGGCAGTGCATATCCAGAGGTCACATGTAGAGAAACCCACAAGACATCTGTTTGTCATAACCAACGGCCAAGGACCAAATCACAACCTTCAAGAAAGGAGACTCCAGACTGCAGGTACGCATACAGCAGAAATACCACAATTTCTCTTTCAAGCAAAACAAGACATATAACCTAAATAACAAAGAAACTGTACATGCCTCCTCTTCTGGAAGATTGCCTTCCCACATGAAAGGGAAAATCGGATGGTCACAGGAGAGCTCTGAATATGCGGATGGTCTCCAATCTTCCCATTCTATGTGTGTTCCTTGTATATGCGATTTAAATCTGTGTTAAAACTCCAACATTCACAACAATGTCCTGCTCCCCATCTTCCTCTTATCTTCATGTCTTCTGAAACAGCAGTTAGAGCCTCAAAATTACTAATGCAATTGTCTGCTCTGCCAGCAGTCATTCTTATTTTACAGAACAAAAAGCAAGACAGAAAAACAGGCAGACTGTGGCCAAAACAGTCTCTCAAACAGTTTACAATGAGAGTAGGAGAATATTTGAAGAGATATCCACCTGAAGAGAACTGTACTATTTAAAAAAGGAAAACAGGAAACCTATAGTTGTTTGGTATGCAAAATATTCCTCCTAATCTTTGCCCACAAGTAAAAAAAGCACACACAGAAAAAAAAATTGCACATATTTGAGATGTACACAATTGACATTCCAACACTTTAAATCATGTTCTTTCTTTGGGTATAGCATTGTTCAATCAGCTACAAACTTGCAGAAACATCAAGTTACTTCAACCGGGAACAAAGCTAGTTAGTTCACTCAAAAACTGAATGCACAAAAAAATTTGTGGAAAAAGTATTTTCCTATCATTCGGGAAAAAATGGGGGGGAGGGGGGACCCCAGTGATGGGAAACAAAACAGGAAATCTATGAGTCCAAGTTAATTCTTGCTGATATGAAAAATTAGGAAGTAAGCGGAACTTAAACAAGTATTGTAAGAAATTTTTTTAAAATGTCCAGTCTTGCATTTTTTAAATCTTCTTCACATGACAAAACAAACTAAAAGCCAAAGGTACTCCAGATACCAAATCCAAGTTTTCAGAAATATCTCTAAATTTGCTCTTGTACTTACTTGGTAGACATCATGCTTTCTAGTTCAGATTATATACAAGTCATCTAGAACACTATGCACATAAATGAAGGTTTTAAAGCAACAAAGCGTTTTAATTGGCGAACATGGTATTTTTGAAAACCACATATGCAAAATTCTAACCCGCTCAGAAATCATGTTGAAAATTAATTCTCTAAGGTGGGGTGTTCAAGAGAAGGTCAGAAGACAAATTCTACATGAAGAGCACAGTTTTGCTCTCAGTTCACCTTTCACAATAGCTTCGATATGTCCTTACCACAGTGAATGAACAGGGGAACACCAAACACGTTGAATTCTTCTCACGGCACATAATAAAATGCTTTCAAGTTAACTTGAAACTGAAGCATAGTGAAAAACAGCTCAAGAAAAACAGGCCACCATTTTTCAGAGAGCTGATGCTGCAATCAGGTGACAAGAAACCAAAAAACCCAGCAAACCAAAACCATAAATAACCATAAACCAAGGCTGCTTCCATTCAGACTAAAGAATAAATGTAAGACAATTGTCATGTCAACAGGATCCTTATTTAAGCACAGTGCTTAAATTTTTTGTATGGATCCAAAGAAGCTAATTTGGCTTTGAGTGGTCTGACTTCACATATATCCTGCATTCTTGGAAAAAGCTCTGCTGCAACATTACCATAAAGCAATGATGCATGTATCTATTACAGAAGTTACTTCTATCTGCTCACTCAAGCATCAATGTAATTTCCAGAAAAATCTTACTGTTCTTATGCAGAACAGACACTGAAACAACCTCCATGAGAACGAACAGAGTGATGAACAGTTTCTAGCTACTGGAAAGTGCAAGACCGTGTAGAAGCTGAAAAGGCTCACGTTCTGCTAACACTTGTAGCTGGTCTCAAAACTTTATTGCTCATGTGTGCCACAGAGATATACATAAATTGAGAGGTAAATACTTGCTTTTCTGTTATCCATGCCTTCTAGTCAAGTACCAGTTCTGGACTGTTTCCCTCCTTATTAATTTCTCCGGTAGCAAATTTCTCTTTCCTACAGAAAGAATTGGGGCTAGGGGTAGCTGTCAATGCAGATGGGAAGTCTTCAGGCTAAATTGTACAGCAGCAAAAGCTATATAAAACACTTGCATATGAGAAAGGCGGCACCTCATTTCTTCTACAGATCCACAAGTCTAAAGACAATTCCATATGTATGCTATTGCCCATGCAGAGAATATTCTTTAGTAAGTTCCTCTGCTATGCCTCTATCATTTCTCCTTACCATATCTTGTGGAGATATGTACCTCTGCACAGCTTAGGGAAAAAATACCTAATGCATCTGCCTACTTTTTGAGGTATTTTCTATACCTCAAAAGCCGTCTGCATGCACTTCCCATCCCAACACAAAGTCGCAGTAATTGACATGGCAACCATCAATCTGAATGAAGATTCACCTACTAATCATAACAAGGAACATCTGCAGGAAGTGCAACATACCTCACAAGCAGTAAGTGCAGGCCCTTAAGCTCTGAGACTTAAACAATTCAATGTAGGCAAAGCAGAGATTGAAGAGAAAAAAATAGAGGGTTTGCACAGTTTTCTATCCATTTCCCGATAAAAATCCTAAGCTAAAGTTAAAAATCCTAAGATAACTCTACCAGAGAGAGTCTGCCAAACAGTTACAATAAAGCTCCATCCAGCTACAGAGATAAGCCATTTTGATTCTAAGGCAGTCCTCCTTGGGGTAAGAGAGATCGATGCTCTCTTTGTATCCAAAGAGGGAAACACTTTACTAATGGAAGTCTCAATGAGGTCTTGGCACTTTGTGAAAGCTATAAACAGTCAGTGACCAAATTCTCTATGGGAATCTATCTCCTCCCCTGGATTAAAGGTTTGTTTATCAGTCTTTACAATGCTGACTCATGCGTATCTGACACCAATCCAAAAGAAAAGCAGAAAATTGTGACAGTTAACACCAATACAGATATTCTCTCATTTACATGACACTTCTCTCAATTCAAAGCACCAGCTGTATTTAAAAGATCCAAAAGTTTACAATAAACAGAGGTTTACCCACATAGTTTTCTATCTTGCGGACATCATAATCACGAACCAAAATGACAAGGAACAATTGGGAAGCCTCCAAGATGTTGGAATGAACTGTGAAAGCAGAGAGGAGACTTTGAAAGAACAAGCGGACATTCTTTTGGAAATCTGTGACTTATTTAGATCAACAGCTACTGAAGGAAGGTATCAAGCCAGCGCTGGGAAAGATTCCGACAATTTTGGAGATGGCTAACATAACTTCAGTGACTGAACTAAGGAAGCAGCTAGAGTTACGGAACTATTAGGGGAGTTTTCTGCCAAATTTAGCCTGTCTCTTACATCTGCTGCAAAATCTATCAGGGCACAGGACCTCCTTGCATGCCAGGATGAAACTGAAGCTGTCCTTAGACAAGTCCAGTTGAACAACATCGCTGTGATCAGATACCACTGAATAGTTAATAGCATTTAATAAGCTTGAAATACCTTAGAAGCTTTTTCTTCAAAAAAAAAAAAACCCCAAAACAACCCCACCAAACAAAAACCCAGCCAAACCCCTCACAATGTAACAAGCCATACCAAACATCAGAAACCTTCTTGAAGAGGAAGACAAACTCCCTTTCGATGCATCTCTCTTTCATTCTCTGTCAGGTCACAACTCCCCAGCTTTTGAATACAAACTGCTAAATATGTGCTGCACTCTTGAATTTTGCTTTGTACAAATGGCACTCTCTGTTTCATTTCCAAACAGGAATTATTACATTCTTATATTAGCAATATCTAGCAGCTCTTAGTTACTTACATTCAGAAAATAAGGCTTCACATCTTTTTTTTCCTGAATTATTATCTCAATTCTGAAGCTGACATTTTCTTCAAAGCCACTGATTTTACCAGCTGAAGCAAGAAAGTCAAGTATTGCTCCAAACTGTCATTTGCTGACAATATGGTATTTTGGTGCAAGAAGGATATTCAATGTAGTAATAACCATTCCCACAATATTTGGTACAGGACAGTAAGTTTTCTAAATTGTGGCCAGTTAATAGTGCAATTAGTATTAGAATTCTGTGCTCTTATTCCAGTGCATATGTCAGAAGACTGTCTTACCACATTCTTACATACCCGTTTATGGAGCTAATTCAACACCTGGTCTCTCACACTGCACTAGCACTGCCTGTAGGGTAGATTGCTGTTCATAAGCAAGTCAAGTATATCCTCAGAGCCTATAAAGCAAAACTGAAAACTGACTCTTGCAGGAAAACAGGATGACATAAAAACAATAGATTAAGATGATGCCATGTCCATATACACTGTTAAGCTCTATGTGCTGCACAGCATCTATCAGCCTGTGCAGGTCTACTGTGGAAACCCCCCATAACAAGCAACGGACAAATATCTTTGCAGGGTTACATGCTGGTCATTTTTATCACAAAACCTCTATATTAGGTACATTTATACAAGTAGTTAATTTAAAACTAGCTTAAGTACTTCATGCATGTATTTATAGTTGAGTTAACTTCTCACAGTAAGGATAGCAAAACCAGGAGGAGCTCAACAGCAACTGGTTCAGGCCAATGCTTTGCTTCAATTACTAAACAAAGTCTGCTAGGGTAGAACATAACCAAAGCAAGCTTTATGCACTGCTAAACACCTTATCCTACACCTACATAGGTCAAAGCAGCCCTGTGAGACCACAGCTACAAAAACTAATGTCTTTGTGCCTTCCTACCCTGCAGCAGAGGTAGGGTGACCACCCCTTTAGAGGCATCAGCAGTCAAATCCTCTCACTCTTCAAAGCTCCAAAAAGCCTCACAGATTTTCAAATGGAACTCAATGAAGATGACAAGCAGAATCATAGAATAGTTTGGGTTGGAAGGGACTTCTAAAGGTCATCTAGTCCAACCCCCCTGCAACGAGCAGGGACATCTTCAACTAGATCAGGTTGCTCAGAGCCCCGTCCAGCCTGACCCTGAA
>NW_008794008.1:109375-112007 GCF_000699145.1 Aptenodytes forsteri
TAAGCCCCCTCTAAGTACTGAGAGGCTGCAATAAGGTCTCCCCAAAGCCTTCTCTTCTCTAGGCTAAACAAGCCCAACTCTCTCAGCCTTTCTTCATAGGAGAGGTGTTCTATCCCTCTGATCATTTTCATGGCCTTCCTCTGGACCTGCTCCGACAGATCCGTGTCTTTCTTATGTTGGGGGCTCCAGAGCTGGACACAGTACTCCAGGTGGGGTCTCACCAGAGCAGAGTAGAGGGGCAGAATCACCTCCCTCGACCTGCTGGCCACGCTTCTTTTGATGCAGCCCAGGATACGATTGGCCCTCTGGGCTGCAAGCGCACATTGCTGGCTCACGTCCAGCTTTTCATCCACCAGTACCCCCAAGTCCGTCTTAGCAGGGCTGCTCTCAATCCCTTCAGAAATGTTGGCCAGAATTATTCTGAGTACGTGCAAATGAGGCACACTTTATGTGTTTCATTTTCGTAAACAACAGCATATGACAATTAACTCAACAACGCTGTTAAGAGGTTAGTCAATACTATAACTCCTTTAAAAATCACCCCGTATGTTGGAGAAGCTGTGCTGTTCAGCAAATGACTACTTCCAAGATTAAGAGATTACACTTGCAGCAAGCACTTATAGGAATCTAATCAACACTTGGCGTAAGTTATTTGGATAACTGTCTCCAAAAAGTACATCTTGCCATCTTCTTTATCTCGAGGCTTTGACAAATGGAGTCAAACACTTCCAAAAAATGCAAATGTCATGGTAGATAACATCAAGTCAGCGTCCCTAACATTAAAGAAATCCAGTTCTCTATGGGTAGCCCTTAAGTCTGATAGCTCTTACGTACCGTTACTGTTTACCTCAGGTGACTGCCACTTCACTGTCCATCTGGACTATGCCTTTCACAAATTAGTACTTAAAGACTAGAACTACAACTTAAGGAAGCCAATGACTACATGACACAATGTAGCATCTAAAAGGGGAATAAAAGGAACGATCTCCCAAGCATGCATGAGATACTGTATTGTTGGTCACAGAACACAGGACTAAATCAGACAAACTGTTCAAAATGGCCAATGTTGATTGAAGTTGCAGTCAGCTGGATTTGCAGGTCAAACTCAAACCCAGACTGTTAAATCAGCAAGCAGAATTCATCTTATCAGTACAGCAGGAGGAAAACCAAACAGCTTCTTTAACTGACTGCTCAGTATCTTTTCTATAGCTTTTTTCACTTGGCTAGAGGAGACCCAACAGGCCACAGTCTGTTGTCTTGACAAAAAAAGATCAAGCTAGTTCTGCGCATTTTAGTTCAACAGCTTTCCCAGCTGCACTATCCACTTCAGCATAATGTAAAGCTCGCCCGTTACTCTCATTTGAGGTGAAGCGATGACAGAAAAGCAACCTGTCTGGAAGAGGAAAACACAGTTCCAGCTTTTCTGTAAAAGTAAAGAAATAGCTTCTATTTATTTTTGCTATAAAAGCTCAGAAAACCAATCATGCTATTTGTGCTATCTTAATAAAGGATGAGCTGCTGGAACACATGGCAAATGTATTGGTCCTCTCAAGGAATTACTAAACTGAATACTCTTCACTGTTCATTTTAAACCAGTACCAGGACTTACTGGGAGAAAAAAACGTTTAATCAGATTATAGTCATTACTCTCAGATTTGCATTCACACCACTCATTATGTTTAATTATTAGCATACAAAAATGTCCTAAACTCAAATCACAGACATTTCACCACCATTTTCAGCCGACACCTATTTCCAATACAATACTTTATTTTTGGATATACACAAGAATATCACCTAATAGAGTGGCTATCAGGTACCATATGGGAGACACATTTTCTTTCATCATAGCTACCTTTCAGTATCTTCTCCTATTGTTTTCTTATATTTGAAACCTCTCTCAACTTACAAAGCACTTTAGATAGACAAAGGAATAAAAAGGGAGTAATTTGACATTTACAGGGTCTTGCTTTTTTTATCTATCTATAGGATCTTTTAAGAACACCAACTCACCTGCTCATTTCTTTTGCTAAAAAAATCCACCACCAAAAAAACCCACTTAAAACCTTCTCCCTAGACACCCTCTTGTAGAGCCGTAAACACTAACCAATGCATACTGCTTGCAAACCTGCAAAACCTTCCATTGACACCATGCCAAATAAGAATAGTATGACACATGCTGGTTTACCCACAAGAGCACACTGATCTCCACTTGGATTACAAGTGCCTTGCCCCAGGCATCTGTTTCCGTACAGCATCCGCCACAGGAAGAAAATGTAAATAGCTTAAATTTGCAAGAAAGGTTACTACCTGTTTCATATTGAGACACAGGAAGACTGAGCATAAGGAGTATCAAAATTGGGTTCATTATGTCCCCCTAGTGCCACAAACTAGCTTGGCATGCAGCAGTAGTAGCTGCTATACACGGGGAAACGATTGGATAGGATGGTAAATAGTGCAGTCACCATTTTTCATCTATCCCATACCACAGAGCCTCGTTCTTGCACAACACCTTTTTGTGAAATTGTCGTGGTTTAATCTCAGTCGGTAACTAAGCACCACGCAGCCGCTCACTCACTCCCCCCCGGTGGGATGGGGGAGAGAATTGGAAGGGTAAAAGTGAGAAAAACTC
>NW_008794008.1:113345-142045 GCF_000699145.1 Aptenodytes forsteri
TGCATGCGTGGCTTTTGCTTTACCTATTAAACTGTCTTTATCTCAACCCACGAATTTTTCTCACTTTTACCCTTCCAATTCTCTCCCCCATCCCACCGGGGGGGAGTGAGCGAGCGGCTGCGTGGTGCTTAGTTGCCGACTGAGATTAAACCACGACAAAATACAAACTGCACATGATAAGTAAGAGTTACCTACCCTCTCCTCTATGATCCTCTCATCAGCAGCCTCTTGTATTACTCCCACACTGCTCTGGGTTAGATAAACTCTCCATTCTCAGCACTGTCAGTTCCATTCAGAAGCTTAACAAACACCACCCCACACTGAGTAACAAACACCTCAAATATCATGAAGCAGATAAATCCAGGGTTAATTGGTACTGCACTGGGAATTATAACAAGTGTATCTGGAGATCTTGTATAACTGAGTGACATTCCAAACAAGCACAGACCTATCTTGTTTTCTCATACTGATTTTTCAGTTGTGGTGTAATGAACTACTATCATGTCACAATATCACTGTGTATCTGTTGTCAGCTGAAAGAAAAACAAGTTATCTTTGTACGCACTTTTATGATGATATAAAAGCTATCAGTTGCATGTTTTTATGCACATAGCATAAAAAAAAATTACAGCCACTGACAGCACAACAACTGCTCCTCTATTGGGTTACTTTCTTTTCTTAAACAATATTTGCAACTGAAGGGCATAGAATAAAGAACCCAGACATCTGGGCAATGAAGCAAGTGCTGTCATGTGTCATGAGAGTCACAGCCTGGTGCCAAAGATCACCACTGCTCTGCAGCTGCCGGTGCCCATGATCACAAATGACACTATATGGTACAATGCTCTGCTGTATCAGCAGAGACGAGATGAAGAGGTCTACAGCACTAACTCCTTCTCACCAGATGATGGTGGCTTATCCTTTTCTTTAGAGTCTTGTACTTTTATGTCTGCTGAAGGAGCACTCCAGAAAGCTTTTTACTTTTCTAAGCATCCTATGAAGCCTGTGCTACAATCACCACCCTTTCCCCTTCCTTCCAGAACAAAGAAAGAAGAAGGAAGACAATTCAGTGCTGCTAAGGTCGTGTTCTTCATTTTTCATTTTCACTCATCATCATCCTTTTTACAAAGCACGCTGTTTAAAACACCAAGCTAATGCCAAGAAAGCTGGAGCATTCACCTGGCACAATGCAACAGGCTGGACAACGAGGTCAGCGCAGCACCACGCAGTCGTAGCTGCACTGCTTCCGTTTCTGCAGCTAGCACAGTCGGTGGCAAGCTCTCGTTAGCTGTGCGCTGTCCGGCTTTGCACAGAACGTGGCACCATTCCCAAAAAGGATCTCCAGAACCAGTTACTGGGAAGTAAACGCAGCAAAAAAAGCTACTGGACTTCAGGAATATCATACATCTGATACAGACATGAAGGGCAATGGTTTTTACAATGAACTCCTGTCTCCACTGAAACAACTTGCCTGAAGATATTTTCCACTGCTTGCCATCACTGACGATTCAGGTTTGATTTAAAGCTGTTCCACAGCTTAAGCAGGAAGTTACTGGCTTGGTGCAAAACACCGCAGTAAGGTTTCCTGGGGCTTTTTGCCTGAATTACAACTGTCCAGGTAGTACAGAAACATTACCTTCCTGCCTTAGGTATTGTGTCTTTTTAGTAACCAGTGGATCAAACGAAGTATTGGAGGCAACATTACCTAACAAAATGGCAGACTGCAAGCATTACTCCCACACACCCCTTTTTTTCCTTTCTTTTAAAACAATCATCCTTTCTCAACTCACATGCTAAATTAAATCAACGATATTAACAGTCTGATGGGAGAGCTGCAAAAATTGGTGCTGGCTATTCAGGATGCAATGCTGCTCTTAAAAATAACCAGTAACTCGGTAACAGTACTTCTGTGTAGAAAAGCAGCAGTGGGCTGGGAGTGCTTTCACTGCCAAAACCCCTAGTGATGGGCAGTAGGTAAGGTGCTAATATTACTCCTCTACCAGAAGGGTATACATTTTAGCCATGGCCTTCCTGGCTATACTCTAACTCTGTCAACGGTAATCATCCTTCCTCAATTCCTCACTGAAACTGAATGGCTTTCTGTATTTGCTCCTTCAACCATAAAACTTCAGTATCTAAAAGCATTTCTTCCCAGAAAAGGTTGCCATAGAGATTTGCCTATGTAATTAAAATGTTCTGGGAGCCTTCAGAATCAGCACTGACGTTAGCAATCTCAGCAAGGTTTTTAAAATTATCTATTTGCTGGTAACATCCAGAACCTCTGTGAAGAATGAGAACCTAAAACTGACTATGAAATGGGAAAAAAATTCTCAAAGGGAAAGTTTCCTTGTTTGGGGATTATACCAGCACTCCATACCAAAATATTTTGGGGTTTTTTTTAAATTCATGGGAATACATGCATATGCATTAAAACACCTGCAGGAAGTCAGGAACAGAGATCAAGCTTCAAAGAAAAATCTGGATTTCATTCATGTTTCTTCAGTTTAGCGCGCACACACACAAAAGCAAACGATAAGCAGCTCCACTTCAATAAAGACAGAAAGTAGTAACACCATTTTAATTAATCAGGGTCATGACTTTCAAAGGCGTGGTTTCCAGTAACACCACTTGGGTGTTTTAACACTGCAAGTCCCAACTCTATATATAGCACCTAAAACTTCTCGCCAACTAGTAGACCGGCTAGAGCTAGACCAAAATACATCAAGAAGGTGCCCTGTATGTGACATCACTTCCAGGAACAATTTCAAATTAATAAGTTAAACCTGCCTGGCCCAGATCTAATTCCATCAAGATGAGACCACATAGTGCCCAGCCTTAAGGGGCAGATCAGGTGTGGCACACTTAGCATTTACAAGTGACCCTTTCTTTTCCTCCTCTGTAATATTAGGGTGAATCCTTCTTCAACTTAATGTTACAATGAGACTTGTTCTGATTCAGTTGTAAAATAGTCCTCTTAAACTATGATAATGGGAAGAACACAAGAACTGGGGTCTCCCAAGTCAGGCCTTTGGTTTAAAAAAAAAAAAAAAAAAAAAGTCGAAGGAAGATGAAAAACTGCATCAAATGCAGCATGCTTCCATTTACCAGCATCACATCCTAAGCGGACCACATCTTAATTCTTTTAGTGGCTTTATACACATAGGCAGATTAAATATAGCTTAATTACAACATTTACAGTATATTAATCTTCTTTACGAGATGGATGATTTCTAGCTCATGTCCTTATTTTAGGAGTCAAACAACGTACATACATGCACACACGCTTTGTTCCTATAAAATTTCCACTCTAACTTCAGAACAGCACGTTAATTTCTATTGTCTATACAGGAACATAAAGAAACTCCCCCCCCCTCCCCCGCCACAGTCATCGTATACCATAACCAGCCCCCTGACCATCTTGGTGGCCCTGCACTGGGCTTGTTCCAGCGTATCAATCTCCTTCTTGCACAGGGGAGCCCCAGGCTGGGCACAGCACTCCAGATAGTGTCTCACAAGCGCCAAACAGAAGCGAAGGATCACTTCCCCAGACCTGCTTGCGGTTGTGGCTTGTGGCTACACATTTACTCGTGCAGCCCAGGATGCAGCTACCCTTCCTTGCTGCCACAACTCACTCACTGCAAGGACTGCTGCTGACTCACGTTCAACTGGTTGCCCATCACGACCTCCAGCGCTGCTTCCTAGGCTGTCGGCCCACTGTCCAGCTCATACATCACCAATTTGGTGCTGATGCGACTGGGGCCAAGGGCTTGCCATAATCAAGGTATACTACACCCCTTTGCCCACAGTGCCAGCCATTTCATCACAGAAAGCAATGAGGTCAATCAGGCATGACTTGCCCTTGGCAAATCCACGCTGGCTGCTCCAAATCACCTTCTCCTTTGTGCGTTGAGAAAGGGCTTCCAAGAGGATTTCCTTCACAACCGCCACGGGGACTGAGGTTATGCTGACTGGCCTGTAGTTACCTGGATCCTCCTTCTTGCCCTTCTTGAGGATGTGCGTGACGTTTGCCTTTTTCCACACACTGGGAACCTCCCCCAGCTGCCATGGCCTTTTGAAGATGATAGGGAGCAGCTTTGCAATGACATTGCCCAGCTCCTTCAGCACCCTTGGATGCATCCTACCTGGTCCCATGGACTCGTGTATGTCTAACTGGCTCAAGTGATTCTTAACGCTGTCTTCCTTTACTGTGGGTACTGCTTCACGCCCACAGACTCTGCTAGCAGGCTCAAGGACCTGGGAACCCTGAGGGCAAGCCCTACCCGTTGAAAAGGGAGGCAAAAAAAGGCATTGAGCATCTCTGCCTTTTCCATGTCCCTTGTCACTAGGTCCCCTGCCACACCGAGCAGTCGGCCCTCACTTTTGCTACCAGTGTACTTACAGAAACCTCTCATGTTGTCCTTCACCTCCCTCGCTAGTCTCAACTCCAGCTGAACTTCGGCTTTCCTCACTCTGTTCCTTCACGCACGGGCTATATTCCTCCCACGTAGCCTCTCCCTGCTGCCACCTCCTGTGTACTTCCTTTTCGTGGTTGAGCTCAGTCAGAAGCTCCACGTTCATCCATGCTGGCCTGTTGCCATGCTTGCTCGACTGCCTGCACATGGGAATGGACCGTTGTTGTGCTCTGAGGAAGCTGTCCTGAAGATCAACCAGCTCTCCTGGGCCCCTCCAGGAGACTCCAGGGCAGTTTCCTGTGGGAAACTGAACAGGCCAAGATCTGCCCTTCTGAAGTCCGGGGTTGTAATTCTGCTGTTCATCTGCTGCTCACTCCTCCCAGGATCTTAAACTTGACAGACACCTGGTTGCTGCAGCCAAGGCTGTCTCAGCTCTTACATCTTCACCCAGTTCTTCTTTTCGATTGTGACTAACAGATGCAGAGTATCTCCTCGAATCACTGATCACCCACATTAACAGTTTTTTAAAATTCATTTCAGAAATCTTATGGATCGCCTACTTCCAGTCATTTTAGCTTGGTTAATGTCACCCATGAGTACCAATGCCTGGGATTGTGAGGTTTTTTCCAACTGCCTAAAGGCAGCTTTATCTATCTCCTCTTCTTGATCAGTACGTCTGTAGTAGATGCCTACTACATCATCATCATCTGTACAGGCATTTGAGATGGGCCCCAAGGCCTGCTGCATTTACAGAAGGCCGAGAGCCTCCCTTGTCAAGCTTGTCACCTAGACACATCTTGCTCCGCCCCTTATGACCTCTCCTCTTCAGGTTATGATAACCTTCCGTACCCAGTTTAACAGTCTCCTCAGTAGACTAGCAAGCCTAGTTTGCAAAGACACTCTTGCTCCACTTCATTAGATTTATTCCATCCCTGCTCAGTAGCCCTCATTCCTCTGGTCACAGAAGCCAAAGCCCTGTCTGCAACACAAGCCATACAGCTAGGCATAGTCCACTTCTACCCAAGCTTTCCTCCTCCCTGTAAGGATTGGGAAGGCAAGACCAGAGCTCCATGCCCTTCACTCTCAGCCCCACACTTCTGTAGTCTCTCTTGATAAGCTCCAGGTTACCTCTGGAGCAGTACTGTTGGTACCCACAAGGAAGAGGAAGAAGAGGTCCGTGTTAGAAGGCTGGACAGATCTTGGCAGCGCATCTGCAACAATCCCAGATTCTGGCACCTACCAAACAACAAAACTCCCCAGACATCAGGTGGGGTCAGAAGATACATGCCTCGATCGTCCACAGGAGGAATCGCCAGTAACTGTCTGTGACTGGTACCCATTGCTCCTCACACGCGGTACAGCACTGTTGCCAGGGTATGGTGACACCCATTATGGGACAGGGAAGCATAACAGCACATGAGATATTCTGGATGGCAAAAGCCGTGATCCCTCCGTGGTCAGGAATGCCTCCTGTGACTGTTCACTCAACTGTTGCTCAGATTTTGGCTAACACACAGCTCATGCTAAGGCCTGAGGCGTGCTGGGGGCAGCACCATTAGGTCAAAGCACGGGCAACATGTAGGCAGGACACAATGGACAGGAAGAGATAAAGATCATTATGCAGCCATTATCACCTGCAGCTTGCTGTCTCTTGCAGCCAGAATTCTTGCATACTGATTGTCTGGCAGCCTCTTCAGAATCCACTAACTTATGGAAATTGTATAGACCAAACCCCCAGACTGAGATGTATAAATACATCAGCTTATCCAAAAGGTTTTTGAAGCTGATCCAACAGCAGACAGACTGCTAAGGCTTTCGTGCTTCCCGGTGTGATACAGGGGACGCTCGCACCATGATGGAAGAGGAAAGGGGGAACACCCTCACCGTGGGCTAGAGTACCGTGACACCCCCTCCGTCGTTATTCTTCTGAGCAGTGAGTGACTCATGTACTTTTAAAAGTCAGAGTCCAGATTATCATTATTCTTTTGCTCTCCGATTATTAAGAATTTGACCTGACCTGCAGAGGGTCCAGGTGACTGAAAAGTATAGGCAACTGCAATTTTAGGTAATAGGAAAGCTATCCTCATTGCTAGGAATTCTGTGTAACGATAAGCTACGCTGACTACTAAAATCTTTCTATAATAATAAAGCTCTAATTATAACTACAGACCTCTGGCCGGTTGTCATTCTACCAAGGATCCTTAAAAATAACCTGCCTGTCCCCATAGCGTCAGGTAGCATTGGGTGACACTATCACTCATTTTTTTCCCTTTCGGGTGGACACTAAGTTCAGGCTCAGCTGACTCTGATGGGTCTTGTTGATCCTCACCAGTGCCCAGAGTAGGCTGCCTCATCCTTTACATCTTAATCATCTTCTACTTCAATCCAATGAAAACGAGAGACAAAGTCTACATTGATGTTTAACAGTCTAGAAAATACTTGCTTGTTAATGAGTGAAATGAGGTAATTTTCTAACTGACACAGATTTCACATCGCTGCTTTTATAAATGAAAGACAGGCAATTTTAAGTGATGGTGCAATATGATGAAATTAGGCTGACTTGCGGGGAAAAAAAAAGGGGGGGGGGCAAGAAACCCTCTAAAAACCCACAAGACAGGATCTCATACTAGAGCCCTACTTCTACTCTAAACCAGTAGAAGTCCTTGTAGTCCACAAACGGCATATGCCACAAAGTGTAGCAAATACCAAACAAGCTGCTATATAGTACTGTGTGTGATACCATGCAGCATTCCATATCAGCTGGGAAATGAATCACCCACCACAGTATCTATAGGTTTTCATGTGATGTCTACTCACACATAAAGTTGTTTTTACAATCATAATCAGCATACATCATTGGGGTACAGAACTTATCCATTTTACATGCACAAAACAAGCCTGCATAACAGCAAGCGAATCTAAATCCATCTTTCTTCTCATAAGCGATCACTGTTACTTTTAGAATTTATGCCTCGGCAGAAGGGGGAGAAAAGTTGCTTTTTTTTTTTTTTTTAAATAAAAAAACCTTTCAAGGAAAAAGTGCAAAAGGCAACATTACATTTGGCTTCTTGGACAAGAAAGGAAATTGGACCTTAATTTCAATTAAAATAAAGTATAGATGATGTGGTAAAGACGACTTTCTGTTGTCATTTACCTACATTTCTATCTATAACTGCACTACTTCACAATTTGCCTGGGAGAGATTTACTAGCACAGATTATGCGCTGCATGCCATTCTATATCCACTTAAAACATATTTCCTGATGCAGACATATTAAAGTACACAAGTTAACTGCTATGCCTGCTTCATACATAAAGTAGGATTACACAAATCAGATTCTATGTCACTATTAAAAGAATCTCTCCAGTAGGGAAGTAAAACACAACTTACAACTACTATGTGCTTCATTATATATAAAGACAACTTCATACCTATTTACATATTTAAAAAATTTAAGAGAGGCTTCAGTAAAATCTCTGTTAAACACAAATTACTTCAGAGAAACCTCATGGAGAGATATTTGTTTTGAATGAATGCAGGTGTCAAAGTACTACTCCTTTCAAATATATTAAGAAAGCAAGAAGTATCATAATTGTTCCATACAAAGAAAAGACAACAATTATATTATAGTTGACAAATGGGGAAAGCATGCACTCATTCTTGCCAAGAGTTATCTTGCCAGCTGCTTAGAGCAAACATTATCCATTTTAATTCTTCCACAGTCTTGCAGCCATGGTGAACTACTGCTGAATTAAGACCCAGCTGGTCTCAGGTGGAAGCACTCCTGTAGAGACCTGACTGATCCAGACTGTGGGAACTAGGCTAAACAGCTGACTGTGCAAGATATACTAAGGATAGAGTATGGGTGGGACTACTCAAAAGTCAGGGCACAATAAAGTGTGTTGTGAAGATTCTCCATGGGAACAAAACCTGCCTTTCCCAAAAAGATGGAGGAGAGTTTTCTGGCCTTTAGAACACATGGCTTCCTCAGCAACAAGAAAACATGTCAAAGCAACATAAGAAACTATTAATGGAATTTGAGAGGACAATTATGCTTTCACTTGATCTTTTACCGAAAATATTTTAGAGGGGGGGGAGTAAGGTATATTTACAAAGCTTCTGTAGATTAACCAGTCTTCAATAACAATCCAGTATAGAACCACAAAAATTTGTTTAAAGTTTAACACATAGTAACATCAAAACAAACAAATGTTTCCATGGAGACAACTACCTAAATAAATGCTCACAATGGATCCAAGGCATGACGTCACCCAGGCCTGCCTGCAACCATAGTAACATGCCAGTGTAAACAGAAATATTTTTATTTTTCTATCTAATAATGTCATATAATTAGCAGTTTTATGGCAGTGCTTAAACCATATTCTTGCAGTGCTGAGTGGTAACACTTCTAAAATAAGAGCAGAGGTATTTATATCAGGGCTATTACTATTACCATATTAACTACATACAACAAGTGGAGTATGTGTATGGCATAGCTAACATATCAAATTTCCCAGAGCAGTTGTTGACCCCAATAAACAAAGAAATTTAAGTTCCTAAGGCAACATGCCAGAATGCTGGTCAGAGATCAGTAACATCTATTCTTCTTGGGTATTCTGCTTTCCTTGATACAAAAACCCTGAAGTTCTTAGACTGTTGTGTCTCACTGTCTTGCTGGATTAAGAAGAATGCAGCCACATGTTGCTTTTCATTCCAAATGCAGAACGCTTCTGTGCCCCTCTCCTGTGTCACCAGTGAGCTTGCTTTCTCCAAGGCAACAAGATTCACTAAACCCATATTTGCACTCCACAAGCACAAGACACACAGCCTACAAACTTTTGCAATTCTGGAAGAGTAACATAAAAGAAACAGTCAGTTAATGAGGAAAATTTCCAAGAAGGCAGGCAATTGTTTCAGCTACTAAAAAGATACCCATGGAATTCCCATTCTCATGAAAACCATCCATTTTCAAATGCTATTGCATGTCTGCAAGTTGTATGTCTCTAAATTCAGTAGACCCAGATTGCATTATCACTCTTAATTTGCAAAATGTAAAAGAAAGATGTCTATATAAGGTTCAAATAGTACATGAAAAATGAATGCTTGGAATGATCTAATACTACTAAGATATTTATACTAAACCCCTACATTTTAGCAGAAGCCTGAGCTACAGGGAAATTGGAGTTATTATCATTACAAAAATGGTGAAATACTATTTTTGGTCCTGTCATGAAAATTTCACATACAAGTAATTTATGAAAACTCTCCTTCTCATAGAATATGATTGTGACTTATCCTGCAAGTATTGCAGTGAATTTAGGGACCAGTTAAAAAAAATGCTTCCTAAAAAGTATCATCAGGCTTTTTTTTTTAACAATGATATGAGCAGGTTTTTCAGAGAAGGGGTTGCTTAATTTTTGCCATTTAAAGAGAAAAAGCTATCCTGCTACCAATTAACAAAAGAGATTTTTACATAACTTCAAGCAAGCAGCTAGCTTTGAAATGAAAATTTACCCTGCAACCATACTGTTACTGTTGTATGCAGTGTAATGAACAAATGAAGAAAAGAGTCCATCATCTCAAGTTTTGACTGTGAAATTATAAAATACAGTAAGGAAAGCTTACTACATAATTGCATTTACAGTTATGTACACTTTTGTTGGTTTTGCTGCATTTTTAATAGTTTTCATCCCATAAGATATTGTAAAATTTTGTAATTCATTCTTCACAAAAATGTTCACACAGTGCAACATGCATAGAAAGATAACAATATCGTATGAGAAGTCTTTATTTTATGTTTTTATAACCTAAAAAAAAAAAAATTACTTTTCTACTTATAAGAACGGCAGTCTATCCCAGCTGTATTAATGCAATCCAAATATTTGGCATAAATGTAGGTGGTTTTCCTCTGCTCTCTAGGGATGCAACTTATAAATATTCATACACGTGGCTACTCTCACAAGTGGGCTTTGGCTTTTCATTTCAAGTAATTCCATTTCAAGTAATACCATTGCAAAATTCATTGCTGCTTAATTTCTTGTATTTTCTGAGCTGACAATAGAAAGTTTTTAAAATAGAAAAGCAAAAAAAAGGCAGAAAAAGACATCTATTAAATCAATTTTTAAACACACAACAACTTATATTACAACCCACCAAATTGGAAGGATTTGAGAGACACTTAAGAACGTACAAATTACTGTTAGACACAAATACTTGGGGGGGTGGGGAAGTGGGAGATCAACCAATTTACATCTTTTCTTACCAAACAATGCAACTCTAGCAATTTTTCTTTCATGTCTACTACTGTGTATTCTTTGCATTAGACCATTCCTTCTTCTTATCCTAAAGTACATACAAATGTTGTGCTTACATGAAGGCCTTTAGTGGACCTTTTATGCAAGATAAATAGACAAATTACACTTCAGTCTGACCCGACATCCTCATGCAGAAGAAAAACAGCATTCTACACTTATTTTCTTATCTGTAACAAAGGTTCATCAGAATTTCCTCAACCTTCATAACAACATAAACTTAACCTTAAATGAACTAATCTCTGACAGACAGACATATAGTCCCAGCTTTGAAGAAGTATCATGGACTATTCAAAATTTTCAGAAGTTTTGTTCACCTGGTTTGGTGGAGGTGGGGAGGTGGGTGTTGAGTCTACAAAAACGTTCATTAATTCTCAGGATTGCACTGATAAAATCTCTCCTGCAGCAGAGAAAGTTGCCAATCAGAGAATAAAATGCTATCTTTCAGTAGCTCTTAGGTAAACATATCTGTTACTAATTTCCCTGTTACTTTACCCTGACTATCAGTAACACGTAGTTCCTACCTATTTTGCCAGTATCTGTAGCAGAACAATAAATGAATCCTGGGAAAGTTAGCAAGATGACAAACACGGGCTTTAAACATAGACACAGTAATTCATAAATCCAAAGAACAATTCTACTAGATTAATTATTTTCTAATGTTTGAACAACGTGCCATTGTCATAAACTATATCTGGCTAGAAAACAAACCCTGCTAAACACAGTGGCTTCCCAGTAATAGACCCAACAGAAAACCTGTTTGGAAATTCTACCACAATACTAGATGGCAACTGTAGTTGGGTACGACAAACATCTTATTTTTGGGTGTGTTCCCTGGCCAGACTACAACTGCCAAGATCCACCAGCCCCATCTCACTGAACCACTATGGTTGACCATAAGAATCCTAGGCCAAAGTCCATCTTGTGAGATGCAGTCTAGCTGAAGAACCTAAGAACAACAGTGAAGTACAGAGCCTTCTGATACCCATAAACATAACTCTTATTGAGGCATGGAAGCAGTACTCTGCACTTTCTGGGAAGTTGGAGATTTTTTTTTTTCTCGTGTTTAATGTTTTTCATTCAACACAGATGGGGAAAAACTTGGGTTGTCGAAAAATCTTAGTGCTCTGCTGGCAAAAAGCTGCTTGTAAAATGGAAATGAATAAGAGTTTATTTTGTGAGTATGCCTGCTTTGATATATCACCAAATCTATCATTATCCTTTAGGTTAGGGTTAAACGTGAAGCAAAAGAGAAAGCAAGGAAAAGCAGTCATCTGAACATGCTTGAGAACCCCTGTATACTCAGCCTATGCATAAGCCTCCTAAGTTACAGCATATTGCTAAGACTTGAGTAACTACAGCCATTAAATCTTCCCTTGTTAAAACTTAAAATACTATATGCAAAATAAATGTGATCTAGACTAAAAAGAATTGCTGACATATGCTCTCAAGAATAAAAATATAAAAAAAAAATCCAACACTTAAGAAAATGCGGAAGTATATATATACTGAAAGCATGCACGTGAAAAAACAGACCTCCCTAATAAAGATAGCAAATCTCAGCTATCGTAAGTTTCCCCATGTGCCATTTAAGCAATATTAATTTTAAAATAATATAATTTTAAAAGAGAAGAATATATAAAATACATGTTATATGTACATGTACAGGTGAGGAATGAGCAAGTAATTAATAAACAATTAAGATAAAAATGCTTTTGCATTTGATGCAGTTATCTTCTAAACTATTAAATACTAGATAGAGAGAGGAAAAGATGGCTTGCTTCTTCCAAGAGAAACAACACTTCACAGCAGTCATGGGAGAAAGGTCTGAGAAACTGCTGAACAGGCACCTCCCCGTACAGACAGAGACAAGAACCCCTGAGCTGAGCTGAGACTGCTGAACAACTGCAAGGGGATATGCTGACACTCCCCTTGAGCCTCATGTCCCCGCCACATCACAACTCATTCCTACAGAACAGGACTGGGTTCCTTCTACCCCAGCAAGCACCAAAACTGATACTTCTTTGTATCTGCTAATGTTGCACAATTGTTTATGCCCTATCATGGGGTTGTCCTATCGCTAACTTGCCCAGATACTGACATGAGAAAGTAGCGCTAAGATTTATTATTTCCTGTGATAATAGATACAGAGAAATTTAAGTTGATGAAAGTCAAAGAAAATTTGAAAATAAATGCCGGCATTGTCTATCATAGATCAAGAAAGAAACAAACAACCCTACAGCCTAAACATCCATTTCAAATAAGCTAGTTCACTGATAATATACCTAACTCCGGCAACACAACTTCCAAAAAATACAAGTAGGGACTCAAAGAGAAAGTGGACTGATAGAAGAACAAGAGGGTTGGAGTGTGCATATATAGTGTTTTCAATTGCCTAGATAAGATCCCTGAGGAGAAAAGAAACAAAGAAAGAAATCAAATAAGTAATGTCATTCTAACTGTGCATGTTAAACTGGACAATCTTTCAAGATCAAGGGCCTTTTCTTCTCTGCCTTTCTATGCTTTGATGCACTTCAAAGGGTCAGTGCTTGTAGCAAGTTTTCCCAACCACCTTGTAAGCAACTCAGTTTGCATGTCCTCCCCAGCATTACACCACAGTAGTTGAGAGCACAAGCCAAATAAATGTTCCTACAAGCTACAAGTACAGTTAAGGGACCTTCCTTAAAGCATGTCCCTCAACACAATGAGGTGTGAGACAATTTAAACAGTTACTGTGGTAATAAAAAGCAGAAAAGACAAGGCTATCAGATCAGATACCAGGGGGAGGGGGAAGGTGAAAATGATCCAATTCTACACATAAAGCGAGAACAAAAAAATTACTTGGGGCTTCATACAGAATATGCCGGAACAGTTGAATGCCTTCCCTTGGATTTGATGAGTTTCTGGATCAAGCCCGCCTAGGTTTTCAATCTGGGGAGAAAGCTTCACTAAAGCTCCAGTCTGCTCACAATAATAAGCTAGGACCACTGAGATAATCCTAATTAATTAATCACAGCCATGGGTCTGCATCACAAATTCATCATCAGTCTGGCGGGGCCCTACACTTTAAACTTGCATAGGTGTTGTGCTGGACATCACGCCTGTTGTTAGAATAATAGCTTTTAGTACATATCCCACCTTAGCCTCAGTCCTCTGAGGCTGAGTTTTGGCAAGATGTAAAACTACATCCTGACTTCATTCAGATATCCTTCAGGAAACATTCACATCATTTAATGCAGTCAAAAAACCGTATGTTTCTTGGAATAGCCTGCATTTGTCCTGATCACATCATACCTCTGTACAGTATAACACCTGTGACACTGAAGTCAGTTTAAGATAGCAGGACAGAAGCTGAAACCTGTATCTTCAGAAAAAGCAACACAGTTTCATAAAGGAACAAGAAAGAGATCGATTTTGACAAAGACATA
Organism: Aptenodytes forsteri; assembly: GCF_000699145.1. Taxonomy (NCBI): domain Eukaryota; kingdom Metazoa; phylum Chordata; class Aves; order Sphenisciformes; family Spheniscidae; genus Aptenodytes; species Aptenodytes forsteri. Next base: position 127,498 of record NW_008794008.1, read on the forward strand.
CAGTGCCTCACAACATCTGTAAGCAACAGAAGATAAATTTAGATGATATCTACAAAACATGTTGGGGAGACAAGGAAATGATGGCAGAAAGGAACTTACTTGATTTTACTGAAGACAATGTCAACATCTGTGATTGTCACATTCTTCCCATCTATCACATGACAGTCCTTACACAGCTTTGACCAGTTCTTCCCATGCATTTCTTTTCCTGTGGCTCTTGTATCACCATGGATGGCAAATTTTCTAAAGGCTTCTTCCAGAGCACTTATTTCTCCTGCCATAGCTCCCTCATGGGAACTGTTTGAATCATAGGATAATCGTTTTGCTGCTCGGTCCTTTGCTGGATCTGAAGGAGACTTTGGAGGAGTCTTATTCACAGGTTTGGTTGACTTCACTTTATTGTCAGCCATTGTGCTACAAAGAAGAGGAGGGTAAACTCATTACATTAATTCACACGTTTACTTTCTGTTAAACTCCAGGCTACAGTCCATGTCACAACGTATGAAGAATAAATGGTCTATAAAGTTAGCAAGAACTCATTGCCCTCCACCACCAAACAACAGTCTATACATAGAACTATGTAACTCTCGGTATATCTAAAAAAAATTCTAGCATATTAAAAAAAAAAGTCAGGGAAAGAACATTCCAAAATAGGGCACAAACATAATTTCACCGTCATTACATCAGCCAACAAGAGAACACTTACTGTTTTGTTTTGTTTTTTAAATGGCAATCACCACAGTCACTCTACTGATTTGAATAAAAGTATGCCCTTTACATTGTAGGCATTACTACCTACTTTTATTTCTGAAGGAAGAATGAACAGCCCTTTATTTTCTGGACTGTGGCTTTTTAATTATTATTTATTGCAAATTGAAAGATTTTGAAAGTGCAGTAAAAATATTAATGTTATAACCCTTATGTTATATAATGTAAGGCCTAACAAGTAAGGAAGCCCCCGAAATGCTTAGACAAGTCTCTCTTGTTAACAAAACCATTCTTTTCCCAAGTTTATGCCGAATAAACTGTAGCTGTGGAATTCATTTGGAACGAACACATCCATTATGCAGGAGCACTGAGAAGGGATGTCATTACTGCAGAGAACAACTTTGAGATTACCCTATGTTCATGTAAGATAGGTTTGCCTTTTATAAGAAACCTTAAACTGAGGTTTTGTATAAAACCTATATATAACACTAAAGTTATTTCCAGGTGTCTTCATAAAGAAAAAATCCCTAACGTGCCAGAAGCATGCCACAGAAGCCTTTGCCTTCTGCCCATCCACTCTTAGCTTGGCAGAAGAGGCACTGAAAAGCCTAGGGATAGGGTGCACTGTGTGCCTGTCGCAACAGCTACATGCACACTGTTGCCCAGACTCACATCTGTGATGGTGCTACAAATTTTAACCCGTAAAGAGGTGCTTCAGGTACCAGAAGTTTTGCAAATACTAGGTAAGGGCCAGAAAGCCCACCATACTTACCTCGTCCATTCTTCTAGTTGCAGCTGTACATGGTATGTGACTAACATATGCAAAGATTGGTATGTATTTCTAGTTAAGGTTTTATTTTTGCATCAGATAGAAAGTTCTTTTGGCTTATATACTGTACTTCAATACAAACTCCTCAGCAATGGAAACAATTCTAAAAATCTACCTCTTCTGATATTGCTTAACCTCTGTCACTTGAACAACAAAGGCATACCCTTTCCTGCACGCTGCAACAGAACTAACCATAGCTACCTGCTATGCAGCAGTTACTGTTAAGCTTCATGATTAGAAACAACCTTTTAATAAAAACTATACTAAAGGACCTTTGTCCTTTACTCTTGAGCAAATGCAGCATGGCCAAAGCACAACTGTCTATTTTTGAAAACATTTCAAGTAAATGTTTAAAAACCTTGTTGTATCTTAAGCCTGGTGATCCTTCTGTTTTGTTTACACTGTCAGCACAAGTTTTGGCCAACAAACAAAAATGCTAAATTAAAATTAATATGATAGGAATTTACTAATGGTAGCCTGAGAGTTATATGTGCACCTATGATATAAAAAGAAAAGCACAGAGGGGGGAAAAAAGAGTTTGAAAATTTAAAGTTCATTAAAAAGTTAAAAATGTAACCAATTCCCATTTCTATTTCCTTTGTGCTCTGCCTGCTCTCCAAAGAACAGAAATTTTACCTCAATAAACTTTTCTGAAAGTCTCCCAACACTGAAACTCCAAAACAATAAGTACCCATAGTAAATTGTAAGCTACTGCAAGTATTACAGACACATACATTTGTACCAAAATAGTGTCTAGATCAGTCTAAACTGTCTGATTCATCAGGCCACACACACTCTTTTGCTACCAAAAGAGTGGTGAGAGAATATAAGAAGAAAACAAAAACACTGCTAACACAATCTGTGCAAAAGAGTATTACATTAAAAATCAGATCATAAAGATCTACAATCTACCTCCATCTTCAATGAAGCTTGACTTCCAAAAGCAGAAGTCTCTTCCAAGCTTGCACCATTTCAAATCCACTGAAGCTGGAAACTAGAACCAGAAATTTTCCAAGCTAACACTAACTGGCTGGAGAAAGAAAGAATGAAAGAACAAATGAAAGAAACTACATATCAGCAAAAAGCAAAGTCTGTATTTTAATGCCTATACAGGATATTAAAAACCAAAGTTACCTCTGTAAGCAAGTAACAGCACAAAAGGCAGCACAGATCTGCTATAGTAAAGTATGTAAAGCTCGTATCATTTTGCAGTTTTATCTTGTGCCAAATAAACCTTCCAAGAGATTTTCAGGGATAGCCCCCTCTTGCTCTTAGCAATTCTTTCAAGAAGCTATACTTAGCGTATATATCCTTGAAAGATACAACAGTTGCACAGTTCACAAACTATAAGCAAGAAAACATCTGTGCCACTCCATCTCACCTGAAATTAAAAAAAATAACCACATGCCTACATTTTTAAGTATCTCCTGAACAAAATCTTTCTTTAGCCAGTGTCAGTGCCTTGCTGGCCAACTTTGCCTAATCCCATGTCACCCACAACCATAACTCAACTTTGCACAGCACAGCAGAAATATGTTTTAAAAAGCAACTAGTGATTTTCAAATCATGAGCTGAAACCCACACTTGAAAGGCTTCTGATTTTCTGAATCGTGATTTTTAAAATGACTACATTATTTCTTGTCTGCACTACTGTCTTATACTGTCTTCCAATACAATAGCTGTATCTATTGAAAATATTTTTTACTTACTTTCAGTTGCTAATAAATTAAACATTTATAAACTTGGTATAGGAAAAATGCATAAAGGAACATATTTGGCCTTGAGATAGTTCACTTCTAGACTTAAGTTCTCTCAGACATCAATAAATGAACGTTGTATTGGGGGGTTTTGAGTAGTTCTGGGCTGGGGGAAACAGGACACGCTCTATAGAAAAGGCTTCAGTTTTGAATGGTGAAATCTGGTATGCAAAGCAGACTCATTGCAAAGAAATCCCCACCATCTAAAGCAGGTCAAAGATAGACTAAAACTAGGGTTCTGCTGTGGTTGCCAAAAATTGTCATGGATACTCCTTTTCTTGTTGAACCATAATTACAGCTTGCTTGTTAAAATCCCACATAACAACATGAAATTTATTATAAAAAGAAGCTACCTGGTTTATGAAAATACTGACCTAGCCTCAACTTAAAATATGGTTTCTTAACACTACAAACACCACTCTGAAGAAAAATATATTCATTAATATACTACATTAGAAGGTAAAGAATTGCACAACACAGGATATGAAATAGGATTTTTAAAAAGGTTAAAACAGCTGACCCCATTTAGTTGATTAGAGACGAGGAAGGAGATCATGCCATGTTGAAGAAATGATCTCTTAAAGAGAAATACAGAGTAACCTGTTTGCCAAAAATTCAAGATCAAATGCAGTTTTGAGTCCTCCTTACCCTTTTTTCCCTGGATAAAGGGATCAGAAGGCACTTGCTAGCTTCTCCTAGAAGTGAAGATTAGCAGTCATTTGGGGAGGGGACACAGCAGGGTGATAGGTGGAAGTCACAAAGAAAGTGACTACTCTAAAATACCAATTCTAGAATTTGGTAAAACAAGATTAAGTCACTGTTCAAAAGCATGAGCTGTGTAGATGCCGACTATAACAATTACAGCTAACCAAAGAAACGCCTTTCATCACCATCCAAAAACTCTAATATGCACACAGTTCGATAATACTACCTTTCCAGAGCCAGCAGAGGGAAGGAAGGCAGGACTAGCCACCGATCCCATCCTCTCCAAATACTGCTGGCTCCAACCTAGCAGGTCCAGATCACCAAAAGCAGCCATATAAAACCTTAAGAAAGAGATATAAGCAGATGCTAGAGTTCAGAAGGCTTTGTGAAAGAATAACTGTCCCAAAAAACTGGAGTTCCAGAAATCCACAGAATATTTAGACAACTAGGTATTGTGTTATGAACTGCTGTCTGTCATGTAATACTGCTTTAGTATCATGAAAAAACAGTTCTTGTCCCTTCTCTCACTCTGCAATAGGTAAATAATATAGCACATTATACAGACAGAGACATCTTTACAGACAGAGATTAAGCTAGGGATCAAACTTACTGAGGTCATGCTAAAATAGACTGAAAGTGCAGATCTGTGTTCTCAGCACATGCCTAACCCATTAGAAAAAGTTTTCTCATTATCATCAAACTTCCTTTCAGCCAGAGACTACAATACATACTCATCTGCAGACAGACAGCTGGGAGAAGTCCCCTAGATAAAGTCACGTATTACTCTCGATTCTTCCAAACATGAGGGGACAAGCAGCTATTGTTTCTGTGAATTCCAGTTGCCAATTCTCTATAGCTGCATGAATACCAGGTACATATAAATAAGCCCTAAGCCTCAGTACTGACCAACTGTCAGTTCTACTGAAAGATTTATATTAACTTACACTCTTAGTTATCCACATCCTCTCCAGGTGTCCACACATTGCAGGAATTCTGGTACGGCTTTGATTTAGATGTGGGGGAATTGCTCTTAGAAGTAATCCATCTCTCAGCACCAACAAGGAAGACCTGAAGACTTACTAAAACCCAGAGTATTTTTGCCAAAAATTTCAGCAGCTTATGCAACTCTACGGAATATGCATGTACCCTACCTGGTCAGAATTCACTGCAGCACCTTCCCTGCCCTGTCCCCGAGAACTATTGCATGGCTAATCTGCTCAGGAAGTGCAGACAGCTTAGTATTTGTAACAGAAGTTAGCATCGCTGCCATGTCACAGACAGGGAAACCAAAGCAGAGGGATGAAGAAACATGTCTGTTCTGCTGCCAGAGTTCAGAACATAATGAGGACCCTGGGACCCGTACTCTACACTGCTTTAGTTATTAGGCCACACAAAGCAGGTACATGATGGCATGGGGTGCTCTGAAGAACCAACGTTCTCTGACTCTATAGAGGAAATATAAATATAGTCTCACTAGCTGCAAATGTATTAACCCAGTTTACAATCTCCACACCAAAAAATGCTTTTCCAAAAAAATCAACAGGAAACTATCAAAAGCTTTTTGGGCTATACCATGTACTTTCTCATCTGCTTTGTCTGGCTTGCCTCTACCATGCTAGGAATATTCTGTCCCAATATAAGTTGAATTGCTTTCATCTGCAGCAAGTATTACAAAACCAGTTTTTAATGAAAGTCTTCTTGCAGCATTAACTGCCACGGAAATGAATAAGAGTGTATTTGTCTAAGACAGCACAAAAGACTAGAACACTACAGTAGATACTTAATACAGCCTCAGATACAATCCAGTTAATAAGAAAGGCAGCTTATTTTAAAACCATTTGTTCTTTAGAATATTTACCAACCAAGAATTGGCTAAAATGAGGTCAAAAGTCCTGTGAACTAAGGAAAACTTTCAGTTCAAACTTTTTAATGGCAGAAAGCATTTAAGCATCAAGCAGACCTCTGTTCAGGAGACTGCTGAGATTGATGAATTTGGAGAAAAGATTCAATAGCACAATGGCACAGCTGCAACACAGTAACAGTATTACTAACATCTACTCTTTCCTGTCATGCTCGCCTTTGCATATGCCAACCTTATTTCTCACACGCAACACCTAGCTCCATTGCAACTTGCAACACAACTCCACAAGACCCCAAAGTTATGTTTACACTGAGCATCAGGGTCATCCTCTAGCTAAAATCCAAAGTCTGCAGTGCAAATTCCTCATCTTGAGTCCAAAGACAGTAACTTGGATAAAATAGCCCTAAAACGGAATATCTGCTCGAGTTCTCCCTGATCCCTCCCTAAGTTCTTAACCGCTTCTACCATATGCCCCAGACAACTAAGTAGCAAAAATCTACAAATCTGTCCTTGACTTCCTTCTGTTCTGCAGTTCCTTTTGCTGTTGTTTTTACGCAAAGTCCAAGGTTCTGCTTTGCTTACAGTCACACCATAGAGCTTTGGCCACAAGGTTGAATGGAGATGGTACCCTAACTGTACCCTAAATATCCACCAAGATATTATCCAAAACAGAGATTCCCCAGACTGTCTTTCTGCAACCTCCTTGCCACCCAGCAATTCTGTTGTACATTTTGTCTCCATGATCTGTTAAGTGAGAAGGGCAAGGAGGTAATCCACAGCACAAACCCTAGACTTACAAGCAAAGATACTGTTTTACTATCTGCAAAATGTCACCAGCAGGTTTAAAAAAAAAAAAAAAAAAAAATCATTCAAGCACTCTATTTTTGCTAGTCCTTAAGCCAAGTATGAGTATGCAGGCTTTCCAACACTCTTGCTCTTTGTAACGGGTATTCAGACCAAAAAAATTCCCTAGCTCATGGGTGAATTTCATCCAACTGATCTTAATTGCATCCTCACCTTCCAAAGGGGGGAAAATATAACAGATTAATCTGCAAAAGCAACTATACATCTATTTAGTTGGCCAAGATAAATAGGATTCTACATTCAGTCAGATAGCATCTCTCATGCATGTGATCACATCTGACATTTGAATTAATGCTCAAGAAAACAGTAGCCAGGAATCTACCAATTTTATTGAGAATTAGAGTAGGGGGAAAGGAGACAGATGCTGGACCCCTTGCAATGCAGTTAATGCAGTTAATGCAGCCAGCAAATTGAGATAAGTCTGGTATTACATAATGATTTGAAGAACCATGTTGTTTACATTAAAAATTTTACTTCTGTTTTAACCTCACAATAAGCTTCCTATTTCTGTGCCACTCTTAAAAATGCATCAGCCTCAACCTCTCCACACCTACATTCTCAGCTCCTCAGCCTAGCCAAACTACCAGCCTTCTTAAAGATATTTCTTAGATGGTCTTAAACCTGAAAGGTCATTGGCTTTTAGAAAATAGGCATACTATGAAGAATTCTGCCCACAGGCACACAACTTAGTAGTTTTAATTTAATTTTTACCTCCCATTCTCCTGCTAATCCTTCCTCCACAGCAAGTGTTGGTAAGCATGCAAGTGCTTAAGGTGTAATTTTTATCAGAATCTGTTTCTGCACTGTTGGTAAAACTTATCCACTGCACCACAAATAGTTGCCATCCAGAATTTCTTAAGACCTTCCAGCCAATCCAAGCAAAAAAGAAAGCAACTTTTCAATGAGCGTGAGAGGTGCTATTTTTGAGTGAATTGGATTCATAACATTATCAAACTGTGCAAGGCATTTGAATTTGTCTGACTGCATCTGTTTTATTTTAGTACTTGATCTATCTTCCCCATGTTGCAGAATTGCAGTTAAAGGGAATTCTCATTTATCTTCTGTCTGTAATTATTTATGCCAAATAAAAACAGCAGAGACAAAGTACAGCAGATGGAATCTTTTTCCCACATTTTTGCATAAACATTCAAGCTGAGGGAAGGGATAAACAGCTGGAGAAATGCAACATCCTCCTAATAAAATGCAATGCTTTAGACAATGATCTTAAAGTTTCCTTTAAGCTTCTTTCACAGCTACCAGTAGGAACCAGAGTTAAGGCATTTCCCTTCTGACTTCTGCTCTGGGCATATTTCTCCACACGTGATGCTGAAGTGAATGAGAGCCATCAATTTTCCCTAGCATATAACAGAAGGAAAATAAGCAGACAACGCTGCAGACCAAGCAAAGCTAACACAACTCTATCTACATTTAAACCCATGTTTACTTAAAGAAAATTAAACCCTTTCGCAGGCTTTATGAGGAACTGCATGGCTGAACCTCGAGTGCTCTTATAAGCAGACACGCTGCAGACCAAGCAAAGCTAACACAACTCTATCTACATTTAAACCCATGTTTACTTAAAGAAAATTAAACCCTTTCGCAGGCTTTATGAGGAACTGCATGGCTGAACCTCGAGTGCTCTTAATATATGTGTATCTAGCACTATGGACAAGGGCAAGGCTGGCTAGATCATACAGCTACAATAAGACCTTCAGCAGGACACACACAGAGTAACAAAAAAGGAGGTTACTCAAGTTGTCCAGCGTTTCGTCTTAGCAAAACGGTACTTCAGACTGTGATGAAGTTACATATGCCATTAAAGGAACAACCTTAGAAAACACATTATCAAGCACAGAGATTATTTTGACTGCTAACAAATGGCTGTTACTGTTCTATTTCTAAAAACTATTGCTATCCGCCTACATAGTTACTGCTACAATATCACTTATATACAAAACTAAGTTTAGTTCTTAGTAAGTTACATTCCTCCATTCCAAAGAACCACTTCATAAAATAGCACCTCTTTATATATGCATAAATGAAGCACCTATACACAAATACACACACCTTTATCAGCAATAGTTCTATTAGAACTTTTTTCTTTTAAGAGACACATGTTCACCTGACAACACTTAAAACTACACAAAAACTCTTTATCTAACTAAATAAGTCTTAACTAGCTCTACAATATACTGTAATACCACCATGTCACTTACACAAGGTTTCAACTATGAAGGCAAAAGCATAAATACAGGCATCCACCACACATTTATGTACCGATGAACTCTTATCATGCATTTTGTTCCATTATGCGACTATCACATTTGAGGATTCCACTTACTAAGTATTCATCCTGAGCTTCTGTTGGTAGATGAAGAAATAATCTGGACACAAATATTCTGCAATTCCACACACAGACAAGGATACAAGCCGGTGTCCGAACAGCCTTCACAGAAGAAAGTGAATACAACACTGATTAAAGCACAAGAGAGGAGCCTCAAACGTTTAGATGAGGTATTTTTTCACGGTGTATCAAAAAAAGACTTGGGAATCACAGATCCAAAAAGACTGGAACACAACAGCTGCTCTCCACAGTAGTTAGTCATACAATTAATTTACAGCTCCAAATAACATGCTGGGCCTATCATCACTTTAGATTAGTTGAGGTTCCCTGACTTGTAACATTACAATTGTAGAGTTTGCTTAGCCTCATTTCTTCACACACTATACATTGTCTCCTCCCGCCACCCCCATCCAGAGCAGACTACTAATCTGAACTTCCATAGAACCCTTTCAAAATATTTCTGCAAGAGCCATGAGTAATGAAGATCCACTCCATGAAAGGAGATCTGAGATTGTACAGCAAGGAGACCACTTCAAACACCAGTAAGACGGGGGGGCTTTGTGTACCACCTATAGGTAAAAAAATCAAGAGAACCAAGGTGATGCTATTGACAGGGATAGAATCAGATCAAAGAAAAATTGAGCTAACAGAGACTTACAGGCCTTGAAAGCACTGTAAGATTTAATAGTCACAAAGCATCACCTCTGATCAAAGAACTGGAGATGGTATAAGAGCTACAAAATCATGAGACAAGTTGTTTTACCATGAGAGACTTAAAGAATTCCACCAATGTAATTTGTCAGGTGATTGAAGTCACTTGAGTGAGGTATCCAAATACCTTTGGAGATAAACTGCATCACATACTAAATGGTTCTTTACTGTCAAAGATATCAAAAAACTCAACAGCTGAAAATTCAGGCTATGCCAATGCCAATTAGAAATAAGACTTCCTTAGGGAGAGACAATCAACCATTGGAAATACTAAAGGTAACTTCCAAGAATAGCTGCAAATACATCACATCCTGACATCTGCACATCAGACTTCATTTAATACAGAAGATACACTTAGTCAAGCATCTCTGACAGACAGACTTTTATCAAATGTATGTTATTGGTCTCAGATAACTAACTGAAAATAACTAATACATGAGTCAGATTAGATTGTCTAAAGATCCCTTATGTTCTTAAAGTCTGTTGCTTCAGTTTTGTCTGAATCCAAAAAAATAAACTAACCTTTAAGTACAGATTTTTTTCAACTACCCACAGCTCAGTACAAAAATAGGAGGGGAATACTTCCGCTGCTAAATCATCAATAAGTTCTCTCACACCTATAAGCTCCTGTAAGATGCACTGTTTGGGTACTGGTCCTTCTGACAGTGAAGAGACAGGCAGATTCAGATTTGTTTTTAATTTAAAAATAAGCAGAGTCATCAACAACGAAAGAACGCTTTTGTGAGCAAGACCTCTTAGCATTTGAATTTCCATTGCAAGAATTTCCTTAGCACTTATCCAATAGAACAACATTCCTCGACTGTGCATTTAAGAACTTGTTTGAACTAGGACTGCATCCCTTAGAGATTCAAGCAAAAACTATTACATCCTTGATATTTTTTTTTTAAAGTTTCTCTGTGCTCATTTTGCTGAATGCTCCAATATTTGAGCACTGACAGACAAGCATATTCTTGAGATTAGCCAAACTGGGCAAGAATTAACTTCATGAGACTGTTTAAGACAGTTGTACTGCAGATTCATTTTTGTCTTTTCATCTGCCACTTAATGCATTGAAGCTTTGATCTGTATACTCTTGGTTTCTAGCTCTTGGTTTTCTATCCAGGACAAGGTAAGTTCATATCACACATGCAGGACACGATGAGGCAGGGGAAAGATGAGGAGGAAAAGAAAAAGAAAAGGGAACCTTAAGACAACTGGCAAGAGTAAGAACCCAGGCTTCTCCACACCTGCCTTCAAATCCTGACACAGTTAAGATTCCCTCTTTGCAGGAGCAAACTGAATTGCCCATCCACTACACATAACTAATAATAGAGAAAAACTTCCCATCTGTTTTGATGGACATACCACTGTGAACCAAGAAAAATGACCAGCACAAAATCAGTCTGTTCTGCTCCATCAGCACTTGAGATGAACACCCAGTCAGAAAAAGTGTCCTGAAACCTGAACAGGCTACACACACTTGTCCTGTACCACATGTACAGGCCCTGTGTACTTAAAGACCATATTTATATGGGGGTGTTTTACCAATAACATCTCTCAATGTACAGTTACTTTCACTACTATTTCAAAGTATTCCAATAACCAGACTACATTGCAATGGGAAATTCTTGCAGTACTTCTATGTATGGGCAATTCGGGATGGGCAGGGTGATGCATTCACTAAGAAAATTCTTTCTGCTGAAAGTGTATTTGTTACTATGTATTTTTTGTGGGTTTGGGCACATGAGGGATATGAGAGGAAGAAAGAGCTAAAAAAGCTTATAGAAAACATTGGGGAAAAAGGCAAAGCAATGTGATTTTTCCTGTATAACACTGATTTTGAAATGAAAACTCAGTTTCAAAATTTTAAAAAATTACCTTAAAGAATGGTAAAAATTAAGTAGTCTGAAGACAATGTTTCATATTGGGTCAATATAGATTTTTTTTATTATTTTATTTCAACTTCCAGTATTTAGTCAAGTTAAATACATTTAAAAATCCCCCAAAACCAAGCCATTATTCACATGTGCCAAGAATGCCCTTTGATACCAGAACTTCCCTCAAGAGAACTGTGCAAGTCTTACATTAAGTTCTACAATTCCCTTTGTTCTAACATACGGGAAAGAGAAAATACATAGCTGGATAATGCACACACATGTACCAATGTATCCTTCTTAACAGCTGCATTCCCTTTTTTGTACCACTTACAGTGTCTTGTTCTGTATTTTGGATCATAATATTTCAGGGGCCAGGCCCAAGTTTTTGTTCCATGGTTATATTGCACCTAACACATTAGTTAAGGTCCCTGATCACAGCTCCCAGACACTATGGCAATACAAACAGTAAGCAAAATATTTCTTTTCAACTAACTGGCAGAGGCACCTAAAAGCACTTATGCCCATAGTAGTCATGCCAGTATGGCAGAGAAATACTAGGGGTGAAAATTATATACCTGCATTTAATTTCAGTTACACATGGCATAAAAATGGTTTTTGGAGGGAGAAGAAAAACCCTGTTTGTTGCTTGCTGAAGAGAGTCCATTTCATTTATGCAAGGGCTGCAAGCAGTGTGCATGTACAAATAGAAAGGACATGACATCACTGAGTGACTACACCACAGGAAAGACTTTTCTTGTAAGTTTTTCTTCATACAGTGATACAGGCTTGTGAATACAGTCACATTTTCACACTGAAGACTTACATAATCAAAGTATGAAAAGCAAGAAAAATATCTGATATTATTTTAATTTGCATCTTAGCTTATCATCTGAGAGCAAGTTACCAAGTTTAAACATTGTATGGTTTATTCTCTAAAGCATTCTGAGATATATTAAGTACAATTAATTGCCTCTACCTATAATCAGAATACACTAATTTTAACATAAGTCGACATAACTGCCTGCCTGCCCCCCTCCTTAGAAGAGCCTTTTTTTTTTTTTTCAAATTAAGCTCAAGGTACAAGAAGTAAAGAGAACTTCTATCCTACAGCTGCCTACAGAAAGTAACTGGAATGAACATACCTACTCTAAAAATTAAATAAAAAGACATTATTTTTCACCACAGTTTAAATGGGGCGCAGAAACATCTACTTGCTGTATATATATTTCCATTTATAAAGATCTTTTCTTACATTTACAAGGGTCAAGTGCAAGCACTGCAGGAGATTCCTACGTGAACTTTATCTGCAATTTGATCCTTGCATAGCATTCTGTCTAAGCATTACACTGTACTATGATTTAATACTGGACATACACTTCAGCAGTTACAAATTATGGACTATTTAAAGGCATATGACTGTGACCCAGAGAGGTACAAAAGCATTCAAACAGCATTTTATTTTGGTTTTGGGAGGGTTGAGGTTGAGTTGGGGTAGGGCCTGTAAAAAACATAATTCAAAAAAAGAAGTGGCTCATCACCAAAGGATTAAAAAAATGGCCATAGACATTTTAAAAATAATTAAGTTGCATACATTCATTAAACAGTCACGCTATTTTAAGCCTGAGACTATGAAAGCATATCGCGCTCTCTCCATTTTCCCCCCAAGTTGTCACAGCACTAGAGGAAAAAAAACCCACCTAAACCTTAATGTTTCATTATCATGCTAATACTTGCCAACCTTCTAAAGCATGCTATTTAATGATACTAGTTGAGAAAACAGTGTGAAGGCTCAGTAAAAGTCAGTGAAAACAGTCTCATATCATGTGTTTCATTTCAGGCTGGGGGTTGGTTTTGCCCCTCCTTTTCTTCTCTTTTTAAATAAACATAAGCAGTTATGCAATCCTCTGTAAAATCTGAAGGAATTTTCCCCCTAAACCTGCTCATGTAGACCCTGCAAAACACGAATAGGGAAACTGCTTGTCAGCAGTATCTACTGCAAGATTCAAAGCTGTCAACGTTTAAGACACACACTTTTCACATGTGTGTTCAGCACCTCGTAGCACACACCCAACTTCCCCGTGGAAGAATTTCACCCAGGTACAAGAGATTTTAACCAGGATTGAAGAACTACTTGCAACTGCTGCTGATTTGGGGTGGGGTGGATGCATTTGTTTTCAAACTAGCTAGCCGGGGTCGCAGATTGATTCACAGGATTTTGTCTTGTCCTGTTTTTCACCATAGAGTACTGTAGTTGGCTTTATACCCGCGGGTGTTACGCTGCAGTCCCTAAATAGTCTCCCACACTTGATGCTGGTTTTCATGGAGGACGCCATGTAGGAGCGGTTCTCAGAGACAAAGCCCCTTCAGCTAACACTTGGGCATTAAAAAAACACAAAGAAAAGGTAAATCGTCTTTACCCATCAATCACCATAAAAGGGGACCGGTTGCTCTGCGTAGGAACATGAAGCAGCAGCTGAGGCTTTGTTGTCGTCTCTAGGTAATAGCTAACAGCAGAACATTTGGTGTATGCGCAAGGTGGATGTTTCCCCCAGCTCGTCCGGGGGACGCTCGCAGACAGAGCCGGGCTTGCCAGCCGCCCACAGCCAGCCACCAGCATCGCCCATCCATCGACCTGCTGCTGCAGTGGCACCAGGAGCCGGGAAACAGCCGCCCTCGCCCCGCACAGGTTGCGGCCGCGCCTCCCCCCCTCCGGTGGCGGCGGGAGATGCGGCTGCCGGGGCCCATCCCGACGGGCAGGCAAAGGAGACCTCTCTCCACCGGCCCCTTCCCCGGGGCTCAGCAGGAGGGACGCCGAAGAACGGGGGAGGCAGCGAGGGGTTAATCCTGCGGAGGAAAGCTGCCGCCGCCTTGCCCGCAGCCCCCCGCGGACGT
>NW_008794008.1:143025-144353 GCF_000699145.1 Aptenodytes forsteri
CCTGCCCCGGCTGGCGCGGGAGTCGAGGCCAGGTCCAGCAGCTTCCACCATCTCGAGCATCGTATCCCCCCTTCCCGAGGGAGAAGCAGAGACCAAGGGGCGCCACAGTCCTCTCTGCCCTGCCGGGCTCTGGCAGGTTTGGGTCTGGATTGCTGCTCGGCTGTGCTTTAATCTGTGGTTGTTGACATAAATAAAAATCATGTAAAAGACTGTGCTGTGCAGTGCAGTAGGCGTTCCATAAAACCTCGCATTCCCTCAGCTTGCCACTTGCCTAGGAGCAGGCCTAGGGTTGGGACAGTGGAGAGGTGCAGCCACTAATCCAATCTGGAACAATCCCATTCAAAATCTTGGAGCACAGAGACAGTTCAGGAGTCAGCAGAAATCTAATGAACTGTTTTGCATCCTCATTCATGAATTTATAACCAGACTAATGACCCGGCAAAGCTTGGTGGACCATAACTTGATAGCTGCTGTGCTGGAATCAAGTTAAAACAATCTACCTGCAGAGGTGAGGGAGAAAAGCAAAAAGATCCAGTTAATGTGCAGTGGAGTCTCAATTTTTCAAATGCAGGAATGATACATAGCTAACTTTTAAAAATAGTCATATACCTTGGTTTAAGATGCACAATAATCGTTTATAAACTATTATAAAACTAGATTATAAACTCTTATTTGAGTATCTTAAGACAATTATTGAAATGGCCTAGAATATCATAAATGCTTTAAGGCATAACCCTTCATATTAGGGTTGAGTTTGGCTGCACCAATGAAGATTTTGTGGTAGAGTATGGCAAATGCACTTGTGATCTCTCATGAGAGCACAAACCAAAATCATGTTGTATTTTTTTCCCAAGTTTTATCCTTCACCATGTAGACACAGGAAACCTACCCTTTATGAAACTTGAGCTGGCTTGAGGCTCAAGAAGAGTCCCTACTATACAGCTGAGAAACAGCTTTAAATCAGAGCCTAGTTTTGAAGGCAAAAATGAATGCAATATAGATTAACATGAAACAAGGTATGATATATAGCCCAGTGAAGACTATTCTCCTAATGTTTAATATGGAGCGAGTCCTACATTATTTTCAATTATTTCCCCCATCTCACACAATTTAGAATATAATTTTCTGTTTCTCTAATAGAGTTTTCTGTCACAAACCATGCCATCAATCTTAGAAAACATGCAGAATCAGAATTATCTAGATTTGATTCTGTGATAGAATTCAGACAAATTTCACAATTTATTTGTGCTTCATTTAAAAGAAAAAAAAAAGAAAGAAGCAAACTTCATATAATCATAGAATCATAGAACAGTTTGGGTTGTGAGGGG
>NW_008794008.1:145865-149778 GCF_000699145.1 Aptenodytes forsteri
GGGATGCATCTCGTCAGGTCCCACAGACTTATGTATGTTCAGGTTCCTCAGGTGGTCTCGAACCTAATCTTCTCTTACAGTGGGACTGACTTTATTCCTCCAGTCCCTGCCTTGAGGTCCATCCACTCGAGAGGTGTGGGAAGAGAGATTGCCAGTGAAGAGTGAGGCAAAAAAATTATTGAGTACCTCGGCCTTCTCCTAGTCGGTTGTTAACAGTTTGCCAGTTGTGTTCATTGGGGGAGTACACTTTCTTTGACCTTCCTTTTCTGGCTGACATACCTGTAGAAGCCCTTCTTATTATTCTTTGCATCACTTGCCAAGTTCAGCTCCAGCTGTACCTTGGCCTTCCTGACCCCATCCCTACACAACTGGGCAGCATCCCTATACTCTTCCCAGGATACCTGTCCCTGCTTCCACTGCCTGTGCATTTCCTTCTTGCTCTTTATTTTGACCAGCAGGTCTTGACTCATCCATGCCAGTCTCTTGCCTTCCTTTCCTGTTTTCTTACACCTGGAGTAAGAGAGAGAGAGACCTCTTGCGCCCTATGGAAAGCATCCTTAAAGATCTGCCAGCTCTGTTCTGCTCCCTTGTCCCTGAGGGCAGTTTCCTAGGGGGTCCTATTGACTAACTCCTTGAACAGCTGGAAGTTAGCTTTCCTAAAATTCAGGGTCCTGACTTTACTCTTTGCCTGCCCCATATCCCTAAGGACTGTGAACTCCACCAGTGCATTATCACTGCAGCCCAGGCTGCTTCCAATCTTGACGTCTCTGATTAGCTCACTTGCATTGGTGACCATCCTCTCTGGTAGGGCTGTCTACTACCTGGCTTAAGAAGTTATCCTCAATCCACTCCAGGAGTCTCCTGGATTGCCTACAGCTCACCATGCTACTTTTCCAGCAGATGTCAGGGTGGTTGAAGTCCCCCAGCAGGATGAGAGCCTGCAAGCACGATGCCTCCTGTAGCTGGAGTAAGAAGGCTTCATCAATAGACTCCCCTTGATCGGGTGGCTTGTTAGACACCAACCACAAGGTTCCCTTTGCTACCTCGGTCTCTAATTCTTACCCATAAGCTTTCAACCTGCTCGTGGCTATTCTTCAGAGACAGCTCTTCACACTCTATCCATTTCTTGATGGAGAGGGCAACCCCTCCACCCCTCCTTCCTTGCCAGTCCCTTCTGAACAGCCTGTAGCCGTCACTCCAGTCATGGGACTCATCCCACCAAGTTTCAGTAACAGCAACTAGGTCATAGCTTTCTAGCAGCACGGTGGCTTCCAACTCCTCCTGTTGGTTGCCCATGCTGCATGCATTGGTGTAGAGGCATTTCAACTGGGCTGTCAGTCGTGTCACCTTTTTAGAGGAACACACCTTAATTCCTTTGAGGTATTTCAACAGTGTTTCCCTGTTGATTCCTATTACCTCAGGGGCCCCTGGCTCATCTTCTTAAGACTTCAAGTGTGCTCCAGTGTACCCAGCATGTCTCGCAGCAACAGGCTGAGGGCCCTCACTAGCACCTCATCCCTCAAACCTTGGCATGTCGTCCCATGGCTTGTCACGGGCAAGCCTGATGTTATCCCCTTCCCCCTTCAAGTCTAGTTTAAAGCTCTGTCAGTCAGCCCCACTAGCTCATGAGCAAAGACCCTCATCCCCCTTTGAGAAAGATGAATCCCATCCGACACCAGCAGGCCTGGTGCCATGTAGACCATCCCATTATCGAAAAACCAAAAATTCTGGTGGTGACACCAGTCATGAAGCCATGCATTAATAGACTGGGTCTGTCTGTTGCTTCCAATATCACTGCCCGCAACTGGAAGGGTGAAGGAAAAAATTACCTGTGCTCCGGATTCCCTTACCAACTGTCCCAAGGCCCTGAAGTCTCTTGATTGCCCTTGGACTGCATGTTGCAGCTTCATCACCACCCACATGGAAGAGAAATAATGGGTAATAGTCCGAGGGCTGTACCAGGCTAGGAAGTTTCCTAGTGATGTCTTTAACCCAGGCCTCAGGGAGGCAGCAGACCTCCCTAAGAGGAGGGTCTATCTGGCATATTGGACCCTCTGTTCCCCTCAGAAGGGAGTCACCTACAACTATAACCAGTCTTTTCTTCCTCATGGTGGTGGTCATGATACAGAGGGTAGGCCTTTCTGACCTTGGCAACACCTCTGGTGTAGATGGACCGTCAGCCACATCATCAGTTGACTGACCTTCCAAATCCAGAGCATCATACCTGTTGTATAGAGGCATCTGGGAAGGCAAGGTAGGCAAGTATGGGGTTTGCCTGCTGCCCCGAGTTTAGACTTGCCTCCATTCACTCCTTTCCTTTAAGTTACTGCCTTCTGCCTGGTGAGGGGAGGATACAGGATCCCCCTGATCGTGTTTTTTTTCTGGTGGCTGTTCCTGTTTCTGTCTCAGGGAGGGCAGAGCATGGTTCCAAACTTGTTAGAGTTTGTCACATCCTGTGGTCTGATAGAGACAAGGCTGCTGCATCTCCATGCCTCCACCTCCAATCAGTAGTGAGACTAAACATGTATTCCCAGTAGGCACATACATACACATTTCTGCAACACATACATACATATACGCACATGGACAGCTACACAGATCAGTAGAGACAGAAACACTCAGCACTCACACAAACACAAACAGCGCCAATGGCCTCATCTTGTTCCCCTTTGGCTGTTCAGGGTGAAGGTCCATTAGTAGGAAATACATACATATATATAATGTGGATTCCTCTGGTAGCTGAGTTGAGATACTCAGTCTATCCCTGGATCCCCGATCTCCCCAATGCTGTACCCTAGACATATAAGCCCCCAAGGCCTGCAACCCCACTCCAATTGCTGGTACAGACCTCCTCACTCACAAACACGCATTATGGATCTCTTGGTAGCTAGGCTTAGACACGCAGTCCATCTAGTAACTGGCCGTGGATCCCAGGTCTCCCCAGTTGCTGACAGCTAGGCATGCTAGTCCCTAGACCCCCCAGTCCCACTCGAGCTGCTGGTGCAGATTTTCTTGCACACAGCAGCGCATAAACATGCACACTGTGGATCCCTTCAGCAACTGGGCACACACTACCCAATAGCTTAGACATGCAGTCCATCCAGCCTGGATCCTTGTTCTCCCCAGTTGCCTCTCACACAGAAACACACACATATATAGCCTCTCCATCAGTTGGCACAGACCTCAGGGTCCCTTTGGAAGCCAGCTTCTCCAATTGCCTCACTCCCAGAGATACACCTTGTTCCTAAGCCTCTTAACCTCCTTTTGACCTAGTTTGGCTTGATATTTGTACTCTCACTTGGTCCAATTGCTTGCACCACAGACACATATGACCCCTGATCTGCACTGCAGTTGTTGGCACTTGCTTTTACTCACTCCAGTCTCTCCAGTTGATGACACTGCTGATATGCAGGCCCTCTAATCCATGGTCTGACTCCAGTTGACACTTAGACCTCCATACGATCACATCCACACAGAACAGAGTCCCCTCATCCAGGAAAATAGTTAGAAATGGAATTTAAGAAGAAGGCAGGACAGCAGGTGATGACCAGGTGCAGGGCATGGCCAGACAAACATACTGACCAGCAACCTGTTTGCACATGAGCGATCCCTTTTGTCCTCTTAGCCCTCTATTTACCCACACTTGTTCCTCTCCAAGCCACCATGATCCCTTCCTTTCTCTGCCTTTGGCTTGTCCCCTAAACATGCCATAAGAAGTCTTATGCAATCTCAAGATTCCCTGAATGTCAGGGGAGGTTCAGACTTGATATTAGGAAACATGCCCTATTCTATTCTATTCTATTCTATTCTATTCTATTCTATTCTATTCTATTCCCAGTCATGTTCTAGAAGAGGACCTGGAGCATGATACAGGCACCCAAGACGTGGTAGAGGAACCTCCTCCACTGTAACT
>NW_008794008.1:150544-164903 GCF_000699145.1 Aptenodytes forsteri
TTCTATTCTATTCTATTCTATTCTATTCTATTCTATTCTATTCTATTCTATTCTATTCTATTCTATTCTATTCTATTCTATTCTATTCTATTCTATTCTATTCTATTCTATTCTATTCTATTCTATTCTATTCTATTCCCCTGCATCCCATAATGCGTCCTATACCCTCTAGGCAGTAGCCCCCCCCTTCAGTTGGTAAGTTGCTCTGGAGAGCCTTTCCAGACTCATCTGGTAGTCTGGAAAGTCAGACCTGGACGATGGGTGTCAGTTCTCTTTTGTGACAGTCCTGAGGGGCACTGGGGCAGGGGATCTGTTTCTCTGAGTTGCCCGTAAGGATGGAGGTTCCCCTGCTTGCCGTTATTGCTCTGTGCTGTATTTAGTGTGTGGAGATGAGCTTTTTATCAAATAACCTAACAACACTTAATTTCTGGTTGCACTTTGAAGACCCCCTGTCCTCAAATAGAGAGGGATTTAGAGGTTTAATTTAGCAATTTAATTTAACTAAATTTATGAATTTAGTTCCTAGTCCTGAGTGCATACTGTTGAAAATGTGCCATCATCCAGTTTTGGTAAAGACAAATGAGTCACAAAAAGAAATCAAAGATACCTCAGGGCAAGCATGTTCTGCCAACCTAATCCTTGCTGGCCTCCATTCCATCCTTCAGTTCACAGTCTGCCAGGTAGCTCACCCTCCAGGGGCCAGGGTGGGGATGAGAAAAAAGGTTAGTTTCTTTATTTTGTTCTTCAACTGATGTCTGTTGTTCAAAACGCTTGTCTTTTACACCTCCCATACTAATTTTTATAAAAGTGTAGTATAAATTCACAAAAGCCCTTTTAGGATTATCTGTATTGGGTTTATGTGGCAGGGTTTTGGTAGTGGGGGAGCTACAGATGTGGCTTCTGTGAGAAGATGCCAGAAGCTGCCCACATGTCAGACAGAGCCAGTTCCAGCCAGCTCCAAGATGGACCTGCCATTGGCCAAAGCTGAGCCTGGTGGTAGGGTGCTGTGATAGCATATTTAAGAAGGGGTAAAAACCGCTGCACAACAGCAGCAGCTGGGAGAGAGGAGTGAGAATATGTCAGAGAGACAACCCTGCAGACACCAAGGTCAGTGAAGAAGGAGGGGGAGGAGGTGCTCCAGGCACCAGAGCAGAGATTCCCCTGCAGCCTGTGGTGAAGACTATGGTGACACAGGTTGTCCCCCTGCAGCCCATGGAGGTCCACGGTGGAGCAGATGTCCACCCTGCAGCGCATGGAGAGAAACTCACACTGGAGCAGGTTTTCTGGCAGGACCTGTGACCCCATCGGGGGACCCACATTAGAGCAGTCTGCTCCTGAAGGACTGCACCCTTGTGGAAAAGACCCACACTGGAGCAGTTAGTGAAGAACTGCAGCCCATGGGAAGGACCCACATTGGAGAAGTTTGTGAAGGACTGTCTCCCATGGGAGGGACCTCATGCTGGAGCAGGGGAAGAGTGTGAGGAGGAAGGAGTGGCAGAGACAAAGCATTATGAACTGACCGCAACCCCCCCTGTCCCCCTGCACTGCTCGGGGAGAGGAAGTAGAGAAGTCGGGAGTGAAGTTGAGCCTGGAAGAAGGGAGGGGTGGAGGGAAGGTGGTTTTAGGTTTGTTCTTATTTCTCATTATCCTACTCTGACCCTTTGATTGGCAATAAATTAAATTAATTTCCCTGAGTCGAGTCTGTTTTGCCCGTGACGGTAATTGCAGAGTGATCTCCCTGTTCTTATCTTGACCCATGAGCCTTTTGTCGTATCTCCTATCGAGGAAGGGGAGTGATAGAGTGGCTTGGTGGGCACCTGGCAGCTAGCCAAGGTCAACCCACCATATTAGCACACTACCTTAATAAAAAGTAATGTAACTTTGGATTCATTTTAATCCTGTGTGCAAATTAACTCCTTCTGTATTTTAAAGCGGGAGATTGGACAGTTCTTCTTTGTCTACATTTGTTTTCATTTTTAACTTAAGAATGCTATCATCGAATGCTATGTGTGCCTTGGACATTTATTCAAAAAATAAAACAATGTGAATGCCAACATGCATCTATGTTGTGGATTTCTGCAGCACTCAGTACACTTACTTTACATTATACAATTACATTGTTACAATGAATTCCCTAGAGCTCCCAGAAGCCTTCTCTCATCCCTGCACAAAGAATGATTTTTCTCAGTCCAGAAAATAATCTATTCAGTTTTACACTAAGATAGTAGTGCTCTGCCACAGAACAGGGCCTCGCAGCAAATCCTGAGAGTAGTCCAACCCTTGATTAGCTCGATTTTCTCTGAAAGTCCACTCTCTCACAAGAAAAAAAGACCCTTGACCGTGACCTTGAGATCTCGCTATCTTATCCTAAGATTAGCTGCATTTCCCCAAGAGGTTAGTAGAGCTGTGTCTGTAGGCGGTAGCTGTGGCTGAAGGATACCATCTTTTCTTCTAGGCACAGGCCACTGTGTAAGTTCACATGCAACCTGACCTGATGATTTGTCAGTGTGACCTAACATTTTAATTTCTCTTTTGCTCTTCTAAATAAATATTTGAAAATATGATTGATCAAATGTCATTCTCTCTGACACACTCTTGTTAGACATTCCCAAGCCACTGCAGGAGGAGTATGTTTCCTTAGAATCCAGGAATGGAGCAGAGTGCAGGCACTGGCCATAACCTGGGTCCCACAGGGACTTTCAGAACGCAAAATTCCTACAAGCCTCAGTTTAAGGATGAACTTTCTTGCCTCTGGGCTGATGGCAACAGAGAGTAGAAAAACCGTCCCTACAGTTTCCCTTTTCAGAGCTTCACAATAAAAAAAGCACAACCAGATTTCATGCTGAATTCCAGAATATTACTGATTTTAATTAACACTACGAGAAGTAAACAGATCTGTTCAAAATAAAACTGTACATATTTCCCTACTTCATTCTTTCTGTCAGCTAACATGCCACTTCTTCTTTCATTTCAAGACAAAGTCTTCTGGGAGGGATGCAGATCTGCTTCCTGCAGTTGACACAGCTTCTTTTCAAGTTGCTATACTTACTGCCATCCCTGTTATTTCTATAGTGTTCATCCTCATATGAGTTCTGTTCAAAGGTTTTGTTATTTTAAATATTTTTTTGCTTTTTCCTCCTTCCTTCCCTAGTTCTCTACAAGACAGAGAATTCTTTCCTGCTTAGGCAGCTCCTTCGCTAATACATTAAGCCAGTTCCACCAGAGTTGGAAAACTTTGTGGCCAACGTTAGTTCCCAGAGTGAGAGAGATGAGGTGCAACGCTGACAAAACGATAGATTACATAAACACTGGGTGTTCAGTGAATTAGCAGTTACATCGTATCTTGAGCCAGAACTATTAAACAGTAAATAAAAAGAGTTTTCAAGTCATCAGGCCTGGGTAGGAAAATGTATCACCAAGATCGCATTATTATTATAAAAGGTCACTTCAATTCGCTTGTAATTTTCCAATGTGATAAGTTTTAATCAGAATATTTGTGTGAATCAAAGAGGATTAATTTGATTTAAACTTCTATCAAAGTGACGGAATCATTTTTAAATGCCAATTAGTCACTCTATTTAGAAAAATAGGGCTTTTTCTGTTGTTGTTGCTTTTTTTTAACCACTTCTTGGAATAGTTACAGAAAATAAAAATCAACCAAGTCTACTTCAGTCTTTCATCTGGTGAAAATCAAGTACAATTTTCCAAGTAATACAAATAGTAATAAATATATTGTCATTTGTATATGCATGTGCAACATACATGTTGTCAATATGTCATACTACGTTACACACAGTCAATTTATGTACAGCTATGTGTGCAGTCTCAGTCATTTACAGGAGGGCAAAACTAGCTACCTGCCAGACCCCCACTAGCAGTCCAAATACATTTTTTATATATAAAATTGCAAGGAATATTTAATCGTATAAACAATGTGGCAGAATTTCAAATAGGTAGACAAGCATAAAGGGCCATTCTCATGCACATGAAGTTTGACTTAGGACATTCTGTATATGGCAATGTGCTGTCCTGTAACTTTGTATAGAAACTAATCCAATTATGTTTATGTGCTGCTGTGGAATCAGTGCTGCTCATCAGTTTTACTGAAATACAAATCAATAATAAAATCATGCAAATATAGAAGGCAGAGTTCAGGAGATGTGCACATATATTAATGAAATAACTTGATCGCACTAACAGTATAGAGCACAGTCCTGCAAATGCCTGACCATGATAGAATTCCTTATTTATTTGCCAAAGCTTCCATCAGAAAACGTTAACAAAAAGTTGAGCTTGAATCAGAGCACACAGAGCTTCAGAAGCTATAAAGTTAAAAACAGCCTAACTCACTCTCCTCTGTTGCACACAGACCCTTTTTGGGAGTACCTTATCACATGCTCTTTCTTTCAGATGGAATGCTATTCTAACCCATATTATATTCTCTTCCCCAATCCCTACCAAAAACTGAAAAGGAGCGAAGTAGGACAATGCAGAACAGCTCTAGAAAAGGATGAACTACTGCAGCAGATCTGATAATTTGGATCAAGATTTAAGAAACCTGGATTCCAGTAGTGTATTTTGTACAGGCTTTCCATGGAGCAGCTAGCAACATGCTCAATCTCCCTCTGCATCTGTTTTGTGGACTTAAATTGGGGATAATCGATTTTACAGTACGGATATCTGAAAGGCAAAGAGATATTGTAGCACAAAGCCACTACTTAAAGGGAAAAAAAAGTCTTTATTAGGGAAGCATTCAGTGATGTGAAGGTTATGACAAGAGGCAATTCTTTAAAAAAAAAAGCTTTTTAAGGCGGGTCCTTCATTCACTGAATATCTTAGCTGCATGTGAAGCGATTTCGTAGTTAAAGCCACTGACTTTGTAGTTAAAGATGGCACATTCAAAAGCCCACAGCACTTAAACACTTCTAAATATCTATATTCTGTATCATTTCATACAATAGACAAAGACTGAACTAGTTGCTGCAGCCTTATTCATTTTCTGATTTCTTTTTCCCTCAGTTAACTGTTGGAAAACATTTTGTTGTCCCTTTTTGGTAGTTTATTCAATTTATCACATATAGTCCCAACTTCACTCTATCTTTGTTAGCTCAGCATTTATTCAGAACCCTAAAATACTCTCAGGAGAAGATATAAATCACACTTTTCTTTTTGACAGAAGGGGAAATGGCCAGGAAGTGAACCTCAGAACTGCAGAGGGGGTAAGCATGAGTGAAGTCTAATACCAAAGATTCAGCATTGCAGTTAAGACAGTAAACAAAACCTGATGGCAGTTATATGGAAATGGCCATGCCAAGCTATTTCCTTAGTGCAAGACGTTTTTCAGCACTGTGCTGCCTCTGGTGACCTACATTCTCAAATGCTTCAGGGAGAGGTGGGGAAGTCAAAATGAAAGATAAAAACTTTACCAAGACTGCCCACAGAACAGAAGCAGCCCTTCAGGTACTTGCAGCAATTAGCTGCTAGAATCTGAGAAGCTGGGTACTTTTTTGTTCAGTTTAGTTTAAATTACTTTGTGTCAGCAGATATGAAAACATATGAACCATTTCTTAAACTCACCCATTTGTTGATCTCAAATGTCGCTGACTGCCCCGGCACTAAATTCCACAACTATTTTCTTTGTGTAAAAGTAACAATTCCTTTACTGTGTCATTTTATAACAAACCACTGTTGACAAGTGTTCATTGATTAGGAAATGAAGTGATAAGAGATGTAGATTTTTGTTAAAACTAAGTGATTGTTATCCAAGCAGCTACCACATGTCATCTTTTTTCTTGGCTAGAGACAATAATATAAGCCTATCCAACAGTCTTAGTTGTGATACTTTCTTCTTCTAGTGGTGTTAAGACAAACAGCTTTGTCGGAGCTCATCCCATCAGCGTGAATATACACTGGTACTGCATGTGGACTTACTGTAATTCAGCCTAGAATCAACACGTGAAGTTCTAGCCCAACTAAAACTAAGAGTTTTACCATTAACATAAAAGGACTTAGCATTTCATTTGCAATTCCCTTACTTTCTCACGTACAGTTACTAAACAGAGCCATAGAAAAGTCAGTTTAAAAACAAAACAAAACAGAATCTGTTCTGTACTGCTTAGCGAGCATGTGGTTCAACATGACAAGAAGCAAAGGGCCAAATACAATAAAAGTTCTCATATTCTGTGTTGTTATTTGATTTAGGTCTAATGTCATATTTTGCCACTTAGTGCTTATTCCTTAGAAGTATTTGAATAGTTGAGTCCCACTCTTAATTTAGGCCTTCATCTATTACAAACAAAAGCCGAGCAACTACAAAATGAAAAGCAAACAGTCAACTAGACTAAAATCAGAGTATTTTCTGGTCAATAATGAGAGCTAATACAAGAATCCTTTTTGCTACCCAATGGAGGTGAAGACTGTTCTTTTCACACTAAAAGGCACAAACATACTCTCTGTCAAATTTTGCTGAAGCTGATCAAGATATCCTTGTCTTCAGGTGTTTAGGTTAGAATTCTTCCACTTTTATCACCACTGTAACAGGATGTCCGAGCGGAGTATTCGTCCACATCTCAAACAGCCAGTTTCATACTGTCATGTGTCAGAGTACTGCTACAGGTAAGTTACTGTGTGTCAGACTATGAATGGGAATACCTGAGACATGGAAACATGCTCTGCTGCTTCTGCTCTAGGAGTGTAAAACTCCTGCAGTGAACAAGAGCAGATAGGTATAAGGAGGAAAAGAAGTCAAAGCAGAGTATTCGTCCACATCTCAAACAGCCAGTTTCATACTGTCATGTGTCAGAGTACTGCTACAGGTAAGTTACTGTGTGTCAGACTATGAATGGGAATACCTGAGACATGGAAACATGCTCTGCTGCTTCTGCTGTAGGAGTGTAAAACTCCTGCAGTGAACAAGAGCAGATAGGTATAAGGAGGAAAAGAAGTCAGGCATTAAACTGAGGTTTAATCAGGCATGAATTGCTAGAGGACATTCAGAGACTCAAGTCTGGAGCTTTGCTTTGTCTTTGCTCTTTCCCTCTCTCTGTTTTTTGGGTTGGTTTTTTTTTGGTGCACATGGAGCAGCCATACGAGTCATGTCTGACAAACAACAAGGCTACACTGTTTGCATTACCAGACCCCAGCATGGGATTGGGCTTTTCCTAGAACAGTCTCAGATCACATTTTAATGTTCATGGTTAAATGATCACTAAAATCACGTCAGTTGAGTTACCCAGAGCAAACAGTACATAGCTTGTCAGCTTTGTGCTTTTATGTGGGATATATATACTATTTAGGAGAAGAACAATAACTAGTGCTCTGATTGCATCACAGAGATGCAGAGGGATAATACTTGATGTGCTGGGGGGTGGTGGTGGGGGAACCACAACAAAAAAAAACCCCTTTAGTACTAAATTATCAAACAAAAAAAAGTTTCAACATTGGAAATCTGTTTGATATGCTCCCACACTCTTTTATTACAGCAGCAGAACTTCTAATGTGAGCCAGAAAAATGAGTTTGTCTCATAAGGCAGAGAGATGTGAGAATAAATGGGATCAGAGGGGCAACTTCTTCAGGTTTCTAAGGACATCAAAGTCCTTGTGGCAGTTGACTGCAATGTACTCAAAGCTGTGTTTTAGCAGCTACCATCTCAACCGAGCTATATAGCTCAGTTTCAAAAGCTCTGGCTCTGTGAATTGTTACATTCCCCTGTAAGCCAATGATTCATAAATTATTGGCTTAAAATAATATTACCTTGGTAATTATTAGGAACAAGTGGAAAATATTTTTTAAAAGCACTATCAGTCTACCAGTTGGATAATGCAAAAAAAGTGCTAAGCAAAAAAACAAAATGAAATACAAGGGTTAAAAAAAGAAGCATCATGCATTATAGAGAGAAATCTCTGTGAAAAATATTTGGCAAAGTTTTTTAGTGTGCAACACAGACTACTTTCTTTCCAACAAAATAAGTCAGCAATAAAGCCACTAAATTTTGCACTGGCATTCTTTATATATTGAACTATACCCAGAAGCATCTAAAAAAATTCAAGTTACATAATGACTGTCTCAGAACACTTCCGCGAGTTATTCATGTCCAGAATAGTTTTTTGTATAATAAATCAGAGCACTGAGTTTCATGGCCACCAGTCTGATAATCCACTGTCATGCTGCTTCTGATGGCAAGAGGGAAAGATGGGGTACATTGATTGATGCAGCTCTGTATTTTAGATTTTAGTGGTTTTTAATTTAAAAGAGATCTAGTTTCACAAATAGGTATCTTTTCAAGTAAAACTTTTCAGAGGCTAAACTCATTATCTCATATCTTTTTTGAGTTGATGGGAAGAAAAGCACTGAGTGAAAGAGACAGAATTTCACACTGTGCTTCCTGAAGCAGCATACAAACATAGTATTGCAGAGAAACAGAAACATCAAGAATGGTATGAATCAAGCGTGAATGGAAATGTGTAAGTGTGAAAGCAAAGGGGAAAAACAAACTGCAAGTGCTGATAACACCTAGATCAGCTGGTGTATTGATTCTGACTGGAATACCACTGTACGTGGAGGAGCTCGTCATCCACATCGCAGCTTGCGTGAGCAGGCGTGGGCCTGCGCTGCACATCCAGCGTGGCCTTCAGGCTGTGCTGTGCTGCATGTGTCCCATGGCCGCAGGATCACCTCAGCCAGCTGGTTGCAGCCAAGGAGCCTGCAGGCAGCTCCCGCTTGGCACAACCCACTGCGCACCTGCGCATCCTTGCCCTTGTCTAACAGTGCAGCCAGAAGTTCTCACGTCAACAATCTTTAGGAGTAGAGTTGTTTTCTTGTGAGAAAATTATTTAGTATTCAAAGGACCAAAAAGGAGGAACTTCTCTCCACAGATGGTATCTGTACAGCGTACTGTGGCAAAATCCATCCAGGGTCCATCTGATGCTGCATGCATGTGTGCTGCTCAGCATCTGAAGGGACAAAAGGTTTACTCGCTATCTATATCCTCTTTTTATTCTGTCTTATTTATTCTGTCTTATTAAAGCAGCTATTTTATTAAGCCATTTGTTGTCAGGCCTTTCTTATCAAGCTGCAGAAAGAGCCCTGCACTGTATCTCTCACTTCACCCACACCCCATACCCTGGTGCAGAACAGCAGGTTGGCACAATCTCAGCACATAAAGTTTACTCGCTCTATATTCCTCTTTTTATTCTGTCTTATTAAAGCAGCTATTTTATTAAGCCATTTGTTGTCAGGCCTTTCTTATCAAGCTGCAGAAAGAGCCCTGCACTGTATCTCTCACTTCACCCACACCCCATACCCTGGTGCAGAACAGCAGGTTGGCACAATCTCAGCACATAAACATGCAGCTTACTGAGATACCTAGTTTAGGGAAACAAAGGACAGACTATTTTCAGAGAAGTAGGCAAAAGGATGCTTAGTAAATTAATGATGTTGCCTAATCACTCTCAGAGGTAGGACATGATGAAAAAGCAAAAGATGACAATCACTGTGAACTTATAAAGGTACAAAAGGTAAGCCCAGAGAACCAGGATGTGGTTACTGATCAAGAATAATCCAGGAGGTGTGATGAGGACTTAGTAAACAGTGCTTCTTGTTCTGTCACCTGAAGTAATCCTGGCCAGACCACTCGGATACACACACCTTGGTGCTTCTGAATATGTGAGTATGAAAGAACAGGTCTGAAAGAATGGGCGACATGTAAGAGAGTGAGCGTAAGTGAGATGAGCTTTAAAATAAAAATCACCATCCCTTCCTCTATGGTCTTGCATAGAGTTTTCTTACATTAGATGCCACATCAATTAGTCCTGCACTGAACTTCACTAATTTAGATGTAAGAGTCTATAATAAAAAGTAGCGTATATCCCCAGTGAGGTGTCTGCACCCTTTCCTGGTCTGGTTTAACATAGGAGAACAGTCTAACTGTGCTATACATGGGGGAGTGTCACAGTTAAAAAAACCAGTTTCAAGTTGTGGAATTTTATCTAATGTAGTTAACTGGCAATTAACAAAGTTAATTATTGATTCCAATATTGAGAAATAATGACAAACAAACACTCAGTGAAAACACCTCAGCTTCCCTCCAGACACCTTTCCCCACCTTGCTTCTGGTCTGCAGTCTCCTTGCTGCAAGTTACATTCGCTCCCATTGGTGAGGACGGTCGGTGCAGGAGGCTGGGGTCAGCGCATTGTTGTTCCTTTTCTTCTGCTGCTACTTGTTTCTTACTCAGCTGCTCCAGCATGGTCTCCTCCACTGGCCACAGGACCTTTGGAGTCATACCTCCCCCTGGGTCTCCCCTCTGTCTCTTATCAGTGGCTCTTTGCTCCAGGCCTTTTTTGGGTGGCTCTTTGCTCTAGCCCCTGCTCAGAGAGCTATGTGCTTTAGCACTGCCCTCGCATCTTTCCTTGTGCACCCATTTTGTCTAGTCCTGTTTTGTCCCTCTCCACTCCCATGTGTCTCTCTTTTTCTTCAGCATCCCTCCTGCTTGGCCTCTCTCTCCTATGTCTCCTAGTGGTTACCACCCTTTCTTAAATATGGTTCTGCAGAGGTACCATAAACTGGCTTCTTGTCTGCTGCTGAGCAGCTGTGACCAGCACAGGGCCATACCTGACCTCCTCCTACATGGGGTCACCCCTGCAGCCCTGCCATTACCAAAACATTAACAGTCATGCTCAGTGCAGGGAACCATGTGCAGCCAAGAATATCTGAACAGTCAAATCCAGGTCGTTTCAGTGATGATACTCATGCCAGCCTCCCAGGGTACAGTAATCTGTGCCTGAACATTTCCATACACCCGTAGCTTTCTTTTAGTTGTTCTTGCTTTTTTTTTTTTTAATTTCCTAGACATCAAAACATATTAAAAGAAGAGGGTAGGTCTTATATTAAAGATACAGAATAAAGAGAGAAAGGAGAAAAATCTATAAAATTATTTCTTTAAGATCATATGACAAAACAAAACATAACATTGTATTTCCTGCTCCATGCCATAACTAGAGGATGTTAAAGGTTGTGTTCCTTAAAGGACCTGGGTATTTGTTTTAACATCTGGGCCTTTGGTTTAACATGCTCATTAACTGAGGCCCAAGAAATGGGAACGCCCATATAAAGCAACACAGCTGGGAGACACAGTCAGTTTAAAGGAGGAAGATATGAAAACTTGGGCACTAACTGAAGAAAAACTGAAAATTAATTGGAAACTAAACATAAGGACATGTATTAGCTATCAGTACACCAAAAACATAGTGGGATTATTGAAAAGGCAAACACATTCTAAAATTGTGTTAAACAGTGTTTTCCAGTAAGACTGGAAAGTATTCATGGCCATTCAGGCTTACCAGTGAAACAAAAGGTGAATTTAAGTAGCACAGAGAGAAAGAAGGGCTACTACAATGTTCAGGTGAATGGGTAACTTCTCTTACA
This sequence comes from Aptenodytes forsteri, assembly GCF_000699145.1. Classification (NCBI taxonomy): domain Eukaryota; kingdom Metazoa; phylum Chordata; class Aves; order Sphenisciformes; family Spheniscidae; genus Aptenodytes; species Aptenodytes forsteri. The sequence continues at coordinate 161,968 of NW_008794008.1, forward strand.
AGAGAATAAATCAAAAAGATGGCTAGGTTTCAATAGACTAACCTGTTGAAGCAGCTGTCTGACTGCTTCCCCCTACACAAAGACAGAGATAGAGAAGAGCTCTTTAAGGTGGCACACTGGCAGATCAGATATACATTGATTGTGAAAAAATTTAGGCAGTTGTTAGAAAAAGGTTCCCAACCAGGCAGCTGAGACCTGGGCACATCTTTCTGATGGGAGCAGAGAGAATGTGCCCTGCCCACAACAGCATGCCACTGTCTAGAGGCTAGGGGACTCTAATTAATAGAGTTAATTAATTAACTCCTATTAATAGGAGGCTATTAATACAGATGGTATTAAAAGGGCTAGGAGAAGCAGGGCAAACATACATGTGGCTCCACAAGGTTTATTTGGCCTGGTAAGTGCTGTTGCTGAGCACTTGAGCATGCCTGCCTCATGCTTTCAGTGCTCACCGTCCTGGCACTATGCTGGGCTCAGGCTGGCTCTTCACTCTCATGTGGTGCTGTGCCTGACAACATCATGTTCCCACACTGGGAAGACACAGTGCAGACACATCTCAGCACTTCTGCTCTCACTCATACACACTCTTGCACATCTGTTCTCTGCTTTCCCTTCACTTCCTTCTGCAAGGCCACCAAGCCCAGTTCTACTTTTTCAAATTAACTAAAGAAAGTAGCACTGGTAAAGGTCTGCCCTCTTTTGACCCACAGGCCTGTTCTTGTGGGCCCCATATCACAGCACCATACTACACTTCCCTGACATTTCACTACAGCACTGAAATGTAGGGCCCGTGGACAACTGCATGTAACTGCTTGCCCATTAACTGCCATAACAGAGGAAGTGTGCCCACTACTGGCAACACTACTTATCTCCCCTCCCTTCCCTATTCCTATATACTAGGTGATATTATAGACTCACAGAATGGGTGAGGTTGGTAGGGAACTCTGGAGGTCATCTGGTCCAACACTCCTGCTCAACCAGGGCCACCTACAGCCAGTTGCCTAGGACCACATTCAGATGGCTTTTGAGTATCTCCAGGTATGGAGATTCCACAATCCTTTTGGGCAACCTGTGTCAGTGCTCGGTAACCCTCACAGTGAAAAAGTGTTTCCTCATGGTCAGGCAGCACCTCCTGTGTTTCAGTTTGTGCTTCTGGTCTTGTCACTGGGCACCACTGAAAAGAGCCTGGCTCCGTCCTCTTTGCACCCTCCCTTTAGGTATTTATGGGCTTTAACAAGATTCCCCCCTGAGCTTGCTCCGGTCCCTTAATCATCTTTGTGGCCCTTCGCTGGACTCGCTCCAGTGTAGCCCTATATATCAGTCTTCTGGCTGGACACAGTACTCCAGGTGTGGTCTCACCAGTGCTGAGTAGAGGGGAAGGATCACCTCCCTCAACCTGCTGGCAGCACTCCTCCTACTGCAGCCTAGGATGACATTAGCCTTCTTTGTAGCAAGGGCACATCACTGGTTCATGTTCAACTTGGTGTCCACCAGGAGCCCCAGGTCCTTTTCTGCCAAGCTGCTTTCCAGCTAGGTGGTCCCCGGCATGTACTGGTGTGTGGGGTTGTTCCTCGCCAGGTGTGGGACTTTGCACTTTCCTTCACTGAACTTCCCCAGGTTCCTGTCAGCCCATTTCTCCAGCCTGTCCAGGTCCCTCTGGATGGCAGCACGCCCCTCTGGCCTATCACCCATTCCTCCCAGTTTTGTGTCATCTGCAAACTTGCTGAGGGAACACTCTGTCCCATCATCCAGATCATTAATGAAGATGTTAAACAGGACTGGACACAGTATGCACCCCACCCCCCGGGGAGGGTACACTGCTTGATACTGGCCTCCAAATAGCTGTTTTGGATCAGTCTGATTTGGGTACACTGCTGATCACCACCCTCGGGGCCCAGCCATTCAGCCAGTTTTCAATCATCTCACTGTCCACTCATCCAGCCCCTACGGCAACAGCTTGTCTATGAGGCTTTTATGGGAGACAGTCTTACTGAAGAGTAGGTAGACAATATCCACTGCTTGAAGTACTTTCTACTGGAATACAGCAATAAGGATAATATTTAAAAGAAAATATCCCCAAGTATAGCTTTCCTTACCATAAAGGCCACATAAATATACACCTTAATCAGAATGTTAAATAGATATAAAATAGGATATTGAAATATTGTGCAGCATCAAATGGAGCAGATAACTGATACAAGAGTGATAAGAATTGCTACTAACTACCAAATGGAATTCTTAAGAATATAAAATTCCAATATTCCATTTCATATACCCAAGCTCATTAGAACAGGTAGGAAAATGAAAAAGGTTTAAAATAAATTTGATCAGATCCCTTGCTCTCTTACATACTAACAAACATTTTGAAAATGAAAAAAGACTTCTGAGCAGCGGTAAAAGAAATTTGGTTTCACTACTGGCTCACTTTGCAATTAATACTAGTCCGTTCATTTCAATTCTATGCATCTTTAAATGGTAACTTTCTCAGGGGTCAGTTGAGAAGTCTGCTAAAAAAGTTGTTACCAATAAAACAAATTAAACTTCCCTTGAGAAACTTTCAATCATAAAATAACTTAGGCTAGAAGGGACTTCTTGAGGTCATCTGTCCTGGTTTCAGCAGGGATAGAGTTAATTTCCTTCCTAGTAGCTGGTACAGTGCTGTGTTTTGGATTTAGGATGAGAACAATGTTGATAACACACCGATGTTTTTTAGTTGTTGCTAAGTGGTGCTTACACTAGTCAAGGACTTTTCAGCTTCCCATGCTCTACCGACTGAGAAGGCTGGAGGCGCACAAGAAGCTGGGAGGGGGCACAGCCGGACAGCTGACCCAAACTGGCCACAGGGATATTCTTCTAGAATAGAATAGAATCATTGAGGTTGGAAAAGACCTCTAAGATCATCGAGTCCAACCGTCGACCCAACACCACCATGCCCA
>NW_008794008.1:168395-184793 GCF_000699145.1 Aptenodytes forsteri
GTGCACCGGCGGCAATATCGCACCAACCGAGACTCCCTGATTCCCATCCATAAGCTGATTCGTCGACTGGAGAGCCAAGGAGTGATCAGCAAGACCCGCTCACCCTTTAACAGTCCCATATGGCCAGTGCGGAAGTCTAATGGAGAGTGGAGACTAACAGTAGACTATCGTGGCCTAAATGAAGTCACGCCACCGCTGAGTGCTGCTGTGCCGGACATGCTAGAACTTCAATACGAACTGGAGTCAAAGGCAGCCAAGTGTTATGCCACAATTGATATCGCTAAAGCGTTTTTCTCAAGCCCTTTGGTGGCGGAGTGCAGGCCACAGTTTGCTTTCACTTGGAGGGGTGTTCAGTACACCTGGAACCGACTGCCCCGGGGGTGGAAACACAGCCCTACCATTTGCCATGGACTGATCCAGACTGCACTAGAACAGGGTGGAGCTCCAGAACACCTGCAATACATTGATGATATCATCGTGTGGGGCAACACAGCAGGAGAAGTTTTTGAAAAAGGGAAGGAAATAGTCCAAATCCTGCTGAAGGCCGGTTTTGCCATAAAGGAAAGTAAGGTCAAGGGACCTGCACAGGAGATCCAGTTTTTAGGAAAACAATGGCAAGATGGACGTTGTCAGATCCCAATGGATGTGATGAATAAAATAACAGCCATGTCTCTGCCAACTAGCAAAAAGGAAACACAAGCTTTCTTAGGTGTTGTGGGTTTTTGGAGAATGCATATTCCAAATTACAGTCTGATTGTAAACCCTCTCTATCAAGTGACCCGGAAGAACAACGATTTCAAATGGGGCCCTGAGCAACGACAAGCTTTTGAACAAATTAAAGAGGAGATAGTTCATGCAGTAGCCCTTGGGCTAGTCTGGGCAGGACAAGATGTTCCTGAGGTCATCTCATTCCACACTTACAGCAAAAGCAGGGCTAAGCTAGGTGCTCAGGGTTTTATTCAGTCAAGTTCTCTGCTATCTCCAAAGACAGACCTCCCCGTGGAACCTGTTGCAGGGCTTAGCTACTCTCACTCTTCCTAATTTGTCTGGGAAACAAATCAGTTTGGAAGGTTGTCTATACAGCTTTATATTCAGGACCTGGAATGCAAAAGTGCACATTCCTAGAACTTAAACAAACCTAACCACAAACACAGGAAGTCAAAACATTCTTAAAGCTTTGTATTCAGACTGGGAGTCCACCAGATAGATTACTGAAATAAAAAATGACACTTATAAAGTTAAATATAATTACAACTAGTACTTTGTCAAACAATGAAAAACTTTAAAGGAAGGTCAGGATGAAATTTCACTTATGGAGAACCCTAAACAGTGATCAAAAGACAGCAGTGATGCCCACACCATTCCCTGCTGGCCAGGAGTACACGCCTGGCAATTCTAGTGAACAGGACTAGATGGGAAATCCCAGGCAATTCTTGCATGACACCACCCACAGTGCCTTCACAGTTCTGCTTGAACAAGGAACCTAAATGTCTTATTTGAACCACTTCAAATTTACTTCTTTTTTCAATGCATAAAAACCCCATGATAGCAACAAGGAAGAACTGCATTTACGTGAGGCCAGAGCCTGCCTGGTGTGTATGACCAAATTCACTCTCTCATCTCATCTACTACTGAATTTCATTCCTGCTATAGCCAGTCAGCCTCCCCACCACCTCCCACCAGTTGCCTCCTTTGGATTGAATGGGAATACAGTAGGATACAAAACAGCGCCATAGCTTTGGGCTGAACTTCAGAGGGAAATCAAATCTGCAATCAGCACACCAAGGCCATGGAGTACAAGAAATCATGGCCTGAAATGAGAATAGAAAATGTAATGGACATTAGCATTTCTTCAAGAGCTTTTTAGCTTCATGGGAGAACACAGAATGGCTAAGAGCTCCGTTCTTGAAAACACTGCTTCCAAATGCAATGTTATCTGACTGTAGAAAAATCTATGCTACTTTCTCCTAGGAGGTTATATTTAGCTAATCAAATAAAAGGTAAAAATATACATTCAAAGCTTAGCAATAAAGTTGAAAGCTGTTTTACAGACGAATCAGCAAAATGCAAAGCACCACCTGGGCATTTCTCATAGGAGCTTGATTTCCACAACTGTTTCACTTTTAAAGTCACAAGGAATCTATTTACGGATATTGTGTTAAAAGTTGCTGCATTATTTGCAGAGGAATTAAATCATTTCTAGCACAGTTTCTCAGTTGCTCACCCACACTAAAATTATTCACATGACTAAGCTTATAAATAAAGTAAAATGAAGTTTTAGGTGAGAACAGACAAGGTTACAGGGCCTGTCCTTGAACCAGTGCCAAAGTGCACTTCAAATTGGAAGTGGAATTCTCTCTTTAAATGTTTTTGTACTAACTGGAAAGAAAAAGCCATGGTCCCACTCATACTAGGTGTACAGGCCAGAGCCCCTCAGCAGCCTGACAGGCAGGCAAATCCTCTGTCTCAAAGGAATGCTGTGGTCAACTGTTCATTTTTTCCCTTTGACCCAACTTAGAAGTGATTCGAAAGCACATTATGTCATACTGTAAAGCTGCTGTTCCAACAAACTGTTTGGCTGCCAGTCTGTGACAGCCTGAGTCCTTCCCAAAGGCAACAAAGCAGAGAATATAATCTGCTTCATCATGCCCTCAGCATACTAATGTTCAGTAAGAAAATAAACATACAAATGCATGTTTTATTACTTCCCCACAGAACTCATTTTAAGCTAAAATATTGAAAAAAAACCCCAAACCCACAAAGACAACACTGACTGCAAAAAGAAGGCAACACTTTTCTCCCACATAATGATTTGAAGGGGGTTGACAGAGCTCAATGAAGTTTTTCTCTCATTTCTAAGAAAAAGAATGTGCAGCATGGCACAGATTCATGACACTCCTGTCAAAGGAGTGTGAGCACAGATTTTAAGTAAAAAGGGGAGGTGGGGAAGGGAAGAAGTATCTCACATGCAGAAAAAAATGGAGTGTGCTTTTGCACAAAGATATTTCTTCAGTTAAGCCCACTTCAGGGCTTCAGAAGCTTGTACATGATTTATACAGTTCCTTATAGAGCATCCCTTTATCAGTGGATGTTAATAACGAAGTAGTTCTTACAGAAGTCTGCTTGCTCTTCCCAACCAGCCATAGAAGGTTGGCCATGAATGTGTCTGGAAAATCCTTAAAAAAAAGGCAGCGGGTAGGGGGTAGGAGAAAAGAAAGTGAATTTCCATTTTCAGGATTGCCAGATTTTCACCTCAAGAAAACAACAAAATTAATATGATACGCTCACTTTTCAACCTGGTACAAATTTTCACCTTGTTTAATTGGATAAATGTTGGTGTGAAATAAGTCCCGTCCCACTTCTTCCCCTTTAAAATACAGATAGCTAAAGCTTTGGACACCATTTGAAGAAAGATGTCTTGCTTTTTTACATGTTATTTTAGAGCTGTGAATTTGTTCCAAGATGAAGTACGCAGGCCCTGTTTTATCATTTTTTTGTTAGAAGTTAGAAAAAACATCAGGACAAGCTTCCCCTAGGAGGGGTTGTGTAGCCCTGGAACAGGTTGCCAGAGAGGTTTGATCTCTCCAGCCCTGGAAGTTTTCAAGAATCAGCTAGGCAAAGCTGCAGCTGACCAAGGTGGTCAGACTAGTTAACCTCCAGAGATCCAGTATTTCTATGACCCTTTGTAAACAGAAAAAGGTTACAAACAACAATGAAACAAGGAAGAAAATTACGGTACAGGCATGGGAAGAGAAAATCCAACTGACAAACCAGGGAATTTCACAGAACTCTCAAGTTGGCACCCACGAGCCTCCAGGAACAGATATGGATTCTCTCACTTCTAGGGTTTAGTTAGTTTGACAAACAAATTCCTGATAAGACTAAGAACTGGTAATGTCAACTATTTTTAGCCACATCTGTACAGACGGGAGCTCTTTTGGAACTGGACTTGGTAACTTAACACCTCTGTTACCACACAATTTGACACAGGACTCCTCGAAAGGAATTGGACCATTTTAAAGTTAAGGATTCTAAGGAAACTGTAGAAACTTAAATCTTCAGTACCCTTCTTGCAGAACTGCTTGGTTTCTGATGGTGGTTCTTTCAAACTCTACTTTTTTAGAAGAGTGTTTTTTAAAAAGTCATGAATACTGGAACATTAGGAGTGGTTAGAGCATCTTTTGGGTAGAATACTCTATTTGGTATTCCTTGATACTCTTCGATTAATTCCTGTCAAACCAGACAATGATTCTCCTGGACTAATATTCTGCCTCCTTAGCACTGGTCATTTACATTTTAAATTTACCTTCATATTGCAATATGGTTATAATTTATATACAGCTAAGTGAATGTTTGAAGCTCATTTACAGACATTTTATGTTTATCTAAAACAGAAGACTGGTAAGTTACTGATAGCAGTGGAAGTTGGACCCTGTACTTGTCCATTAAACAGCTTTTCTTTCAAGTTCCTACTGAAATGTGGACCATGCTGTTTGGTCATTCATATGCAGGTCACATCATGACTCTAGCCTGTAATTCTTGTAATTCTTTTTTTCAAATAGTTTAGTTGCCTAGGCAAATGGAATAGATAAATGAATAAGGATCAATGGTGCTCTCTAACTGAAATGTGCTCAGTATGGCAGATTCACAACCACAAAGTTTATTAACAGTTTTGTACTAGCTGCCCTTTATACCTACCGTATGGAGCAGCTTAGCTACCTTAACCCAAGTGAAGAAAGTCACTTCCTGAAAGTAGAGCCAGTTACCAGTTGCATCTTAATTTTTCATTCCTGCCTTCATGCGTGGACATAAGCAGAAAAAGAGAAAGCACAGCCAAGGAGGCATAACAACCAAATGATTCTTAACAGCCATTTCTAGAACACTTACTACTCATGTAAAAACAAGAATAACCCTGAGATTGCTTTATCACAAACCAGGTATTTGGGGCCAATATGCCTCCCAGAACAGAGGAGTCATGGCAAGGTAACTGGAAGGTGTTGGTCAGAATCTCCTTTTTAAGATAGTATCTTTCAAAGAAGGCTAATTTATTGATGAAAATTCTTTATCTTAATGCCAGTGCATTAATGCAATGAAAAATTAAGAAACACCCTAAAGCATTTTTAATCAAAATATCCTATCTAGCTTATTTTAGAAAGGCCTATTGCATGTATAGCTCTCAGCTTTATAAAAGCCACGGTCTTGGCACTTCAAGATTTCAAGTACTGTGCAGGTGACTACACTGAGTGACTATAACAAGCCAGTGAATTTACAGCTCAGACTAGCAGCAGTTAGATTTCTTCGGGAGTTTAAAGCCCTGTGAGCTGTTCTGGCCCTGACTGCTGGTAGAAAAAGAAAGAAGAGCATGTCAAATACAACTAAGCAGCCACATAGCTTAGAATATAGCCAACAGCTAGATTAACGAGGTCAAGAGAGGATTGATTCAGATCATGAACAAACAAGGTTTACCGTTGAAGACATGGGATCGTAATTACCAAGTAGAGAAAAATAAAAGCCCAAAAGAGCATTTTCGTAACTTGTGAACACTAATAAACTATTTCCATCTTCTCCAACCTCTGCTTTCTTTTCCTCCAGCCACAGGTGTTAGTGTGTGACCTTCTTCCTTTTTGTTGTTGTTGTTTTGTTTTAGTCTTGTTTCAAGCGCAGAGCATAGGGATTTTTCAAGAAAAAACTTGCTTGCTTTCTTTGTGCAGCTCCTAGGACACATTTTGACACTAGCTAATCAGTACCAAAGAGATGTTTGAGTTAAATGAGAAGGGGCAGTCTTCTACAATCTACAAGCACAGATGAGGGCAATGAGATGTGTGATCTTGTTATCCAGTGACTACATGGTTAAATGGCTGTTTCTTTTAATGCAAGAAGCAAGCAGCCAGCCTTGTTCTAAAGACTAAAAGCCTCCCTTTCCTGCAAAGATATTGTGCCTATAGCAGCAAGTTATCACATCGAAGGACATGTTTCCCTTAATTAGAGTCAATAAAATGAATGCAAGCAAGGCATGTTTTCATGTCCACCCCTCCAATGAGTCATTCACAGGTTTAACAGTTCATTAATGAAAACCAACATCCTGATGGTTACATTGGCTGCATAAGATTTTTTTCTCTTAGCATTAATTTTCTGAGCCAGTTCTAATCAGATAAGTGATGAGGGTATAGTCTTTAACCTCGTTGTCAAGAAAAGCAAAGATATGCAAACCGTAACCATGGGACAAGGTTATACTCTGTGATATCAAGCACCCTAGCAACTGGGATCTACAAACAGCAGCTGGAAAACACATTCTCCTTATTATTTCACTGAATTATTGTTTTTACACTGAGACTACTGCATTCATTTACAGGGATTTTTCTCCTCCCCTCCCCCATGTAAACAAGTCTCATTACAAAGCTCAAAAGACAAATATTTCAAATATAGATGAACAATTTGGACTTGGAAAGCTGCCCTGTAACGATGCAACAGAACACAAGGCCTTATCTCTGTTGGATAAGGAATGATGTCAACAGTAGCTATGTTAACAAAGAGGTCAATAATGACTAGTAAACATAACCCAAACAATTGAGTAAGTGAAGGGTAAGCCATCAGGGGTTGGTGCAGAAGAGAGGCTAATGCTTTTACAAGGCCTTTAACAAAAAAAATTCTTCATTGCTTTATATTGGGAACACACAAAGCAGGAACAGACAGTTAGCTGGAATCTTTTTTTTAATCATCATAGAGAAATCATCATTCTCTTTACATATATTCCACAGCAACCCACTTCCAGACACTGCTAACCCCAAACACTCAGCAGAAAAGAGGGTCAGACTGGTATCTTGGATGTACAAATATCCCCACCGGCATTTTGTGAGAGACAGTATGTGTGTACACAAGAGAAAATTAGCATTTCTACTGAGCCAGCAAAGAAGGCCAGCTATGCAGAAACACACCATGATCTCAACAGGTCACAATACAGTACAACAATAAACAGTTCATTAAAAGAAAAACCAAAACCTCAAGCAACATTTTCTTTATTCTCTGATCTCTCTTGAACAATTCTTGAAAAAATTTGTTGGCTCACTAATTTTACTTCATGCTCTTGATAAATAATTCTTCCTTCTAAGCACCTTGCCCATACCTATGGTCCCAGAGGGTACTGGGCAAAGGCTACTTTTAAGAACAATGCTAAGAAAAATGTCAAGGTAAATGCTCCTCATTACTGTTCTGCCTTGCAGACACCATCTGAAGGCTATGAGAACTATTCGTACCAAACAACTGGATCTTCTCTGATGAGCCTCTGTTTAAACAAGTATCAATAAATATCGCAACTGAAAATAACACATCTTCATTTTTGGATTTAAGTTTCTCTTCTTTAAGGACTTTGCCAATTGTACTGTACAGTACTGTACCTGCCAGGTGCCTTTCCCTATGAACAAGAAATAAACTCTAACAGTTGCCACACAAAGATGTTATGACATCCATGTGATACATACCTTCAAACTGCTGAGCACACCTTAACTCAGCTGTTCAATGGGTGGCTGTAGTTTAAACTTTCCTCTAACTCCTTCGGGAATGATAAAAATCTACATTTCAGTGCCTCCACATTTTTGACAAACCATTCTGCTTTTACCTGGTTGGCAGGCAATCATTTTAGATCCAACATTGAAAAGAAAGACATTGGGAATTCCTGTAAAAGTAATTAAAGGAAAAAGTCATTAGGAAAACAAAGAAAGCTACACTGGTTTATTCTGGTGGTGTTTGTTTGGTTTTTTTTTTAAAAAAGGTCTTTCCATTGTAAACTGTGTCCCTGATAGTATCAGCAGATACTACTTGAAGTGCTACAGTTAGCCAATTATCACAGGTGTTTACAACAAATACTTGCATAATTAAACAAACATTGACAGCAGTTTTCAATTCAGTGAATATTCTGGCCACTTAGACCTTGGCAGAAAGCCCTGTCAAAACAGATACAAAGACTACAAAAAGCAGGGCAACACAGAAAGTGCATTTCATGCTTGCAGTCTTAAAGCTATTACATGACATGAGTCATATAATAATGGTGTAAATATCTAAATAGACATCTAAACAGTGAAGAAATTAATTAAGCTCCTGACCCTTATCCAATCAAAACAGCTTGAACTGAGAATGCTCAAAGCAATCTTTCACTGTTTGTAACCTGCTGACAAATTCTTTGCACTGCACCAGTGCACAGAGTGTGCAAGTGACTTCTGTGCTATTTGTTCCTCAAAATAGCATTTAAGTAGGGTTAATCAGGACTTGCAGACCCTTGCAGATCTTACCAGCTTTAGAAAGGCAGTTGAACATCAAGGAATGAAATGTAAAGGAAAGACCCTGCAAACTAACCTGTCACTAAGTTATTCTTAGTTTGGTATCTTCAGATCTTTCTCACTGAAATAACCCCTTGGTCCACCCAGTTCCACTGAGCCAGCAGTTTTTGTCCAGGTCTGTGGCAAAAGTGACTGATGACAGGTAAAATGTTGCAGAACACACTAAAAATTTTAATGCTACAAGATCATTTCATGCAAAGAGTTGGACAGTCAAAGGAGGACAGTGACCACTAACAACTCATGATATTTTAGGGACATTAACACAGCAAACTCAGCTGTTCATTTGGTGATGGTCTGGCTGCAGACAACAGCCTTTAATGTGGGGGACCAAGGTGCAAATCCATTCCCTCATTCCCACAGCAGTTATTTCCCAAGTTAAAGATGCTGGAATGGATCACACATAGGTCCCTATTAAAAACAAGCAAACAAAAACATCTACCTCTAGTCCCACCAATTTTTCATCAGCATGGAAAGAACATCTCCCTTCTTATTCCTATTTAGGCAACAAAGAGCCACATGATCACTCTCTCTGTTTTACACGAGGTTTTAATGAAGCTCACATGAGACTGAAATGGCTCCTCTGGTACTTCAAGTCAAGCAGAGAAACACAGTATGTATCCTCATAACACAGAAAATTAATCTCCTTGGTTCCATCACCATACATATGTGGACTGGAAAAAGTAGGAGGAAAAAAGGCAGACTGAACTACAGGATACTCTCAGAGGTGCCTGATGCCTCCATAAGAATTTTGTATTTGCAAGTTTTCAGTACTTTAACAAACACTCTTCTAAAGTAGTTCACACTTACTAAGGTTTAGGGAACCTTAAGGCTAGGGTTGCTCCCTAGCCAGCCAGGCCTTCCTACTATTCAAATTGTTAATTAATGAAATTTAAAAGTGTATTTGTACCTGCTCAAAGCTCTTACCTATTAGGTGAGAGAGAATGATCAAAGTATACTTTCATTTTAGCATTATCAAATGATCAAAGTATACTTTCATTTTAGCATGGGCTAAAATATATTCATTTTAGGTGTGTGTGCACAAACACACACCCACAGTGTACCACAATACCCTCCAGCCAAAAATGGAGAACAAGACAGTTCTTACCTTTGCAGCAACACAGGTTGCAGAAACAAGTTTGGCCACTTCTTTACATAGGCATCTATAATCTGTTGGGGGAACAATGTCCCCCTCCACACAAGTCACATGGAATTTCTAGGTGAACAAAGCAATGCTGAACCAGAATGAAGGCTATAAAAGGAAGGTATAACTACCTTTCCTCTCAGAATGAACAAGACAGTTCTTATCTTTGCAGCAACACAGGTTGCAGAAACAAGTTTGGCCACTTCTTTACATAGGCATCTATAATCTGTTGGGGGAACAATGTCCCCCTCCACACAAGTCACATGGAATTTCTAGGTGAACAAAGCAATGCTGAACCAGAATGAAGGCTATAAAAGGAAGGTATAACTACCTTTCCTCTCAGAATTTTGTTAGCACTCCAGAAAATAGCTATACAAGCACTCACTGCAGCTTCGAAGTTAAAAGAACATATCCCGAATGAAAAAGCATTTACAAAATATTATGTTTGTGGTTTCCAGAATTAATAATTTTTCCCACATGAAGATTTTAATATTGAATCAAAGATCTGGTGAGAAGTGAATTCACCTGCTGCTTCAAGTCCATTTGTAGGAAGAACATGCAGAACCTGTTATAATACCACAGATTAAAAATATATGTATTTTTAAATACCATCAAGAAAGTACAGAGCTCAGCATCTAATATGCCAGTGTTTTGATACTGTTTGTATGGAAAGCTTCTCTGTGGTTATTTACTTCTCATTTTAAAATAATTGTTCAATTCTGTATGTCCTGGACTAGGCAAGGTAGGAAAAAAAAACTGTGTAAAGCACACAATTTCTCTTTCAGAAAAAAATAAATAATTCATGAAACATTCCTTCAATTTAACAAAGGAAATTTCAAACAGTTGCCAGTATCTAGGAGCAGAATAAAGAACTAACAAACAAAATGGGTCTTCTCAGATCTTCAGCATGTAATGCAGTAGGAGCAACATCAAAGATTAGAAAGATTTTGTTTTGTTGGAATACCTTTGTCCTGTATACATATACATATGAAACAGCCACTACAGATTCTAAGCACAGTGTTTTGGAAAATACCTTTGCAACTCAATTGCCTGCCATAGCTCATCAACACCATCTCTTCAATTTTCTGTGGTATAAAGTGATTTCTTTAGGCTGAACGGCCCATGGAGATCTCTCTCATAGGCTAAAGAAGTGTTTCCAGGCTTTGCTGAATTCAGGAACCATCTAAACCTTTTCTGGAAAACCACAAAATTTACCAGCTTTTTTCCTGCAGTGCTGCCGCTGTTTTTTCTACTAAGAATAACATGAAACTTAATCTGAATTTTGAACACGCTTTTCTGAATTTTGTTCCTACTCTCTTTTGCCTGGGTCCAAGAATGCTTTTGTATAGTTTTTACACTTTGCCCTTTTACCCCTGCCCTGCAATTATTTAGACAACCATCTTTCCAAGCATTGCTGCCCACAAGTCCAGTGTTCTGCATCAAGGCAGCCAAGAAGAATATTTATACTTGTGTCAAACCATTTCAGTACTGTAGCTACAGGGGGGAAAAAAAAGCAGCAGACTAGTGTCACTTAATTTAGTGAATGATATGTTTAGCTTCAAATTATCTGAAGACGGATCTTCCTAACATTTCTGCTAATACCCGGGTGATTTTCCATGTTTCTCTTACCCTTTAGAGAGGGTATTTAACTAAAGATATGAGTATAGCTTGACAGTTTCAAACCTGGTTTTTAACACAGAAAATGACTGGACATTATGTCTACATGTTTCCTTTGCAGCTGTAGACTTCTGGGAATTATTCCTCAAATAATACATAACCCTTCTGAAAGCAAATCTGTTCTTTTCACCAAAATATGGGTATGTCTCACATAAAAGTAAATCAAAATAATTCTCAGTTTATCATAGAACCAGTAACATAAAAACCTGCCCATCCATGATGTCAGTCCTATTACTGTGTCCTCATTTAATTGCCTCCAAACTGGCTTGAGATTTCTCAATGGCACAGGCAAGACTGAATGGAGCTGTTCTAAGGATGAGTGGGATGGGTCCAAATTGCTTCTGCAACAGCAAAAGAAGATGGCCTAACATGAGGCAAACATGTGGCTAAGACCTGGAAGGGTTGGCTTAGTTGTCCTGCTGCTGTCTGGGAGACGAAGAAACTAGGAGAGGTGGCAACAACTTGTTTCTTCCCCACCCTTTCCTTGCCATACTGTATTCCTATGCCCCTGACCTCAGCCATTCTCTCAGCTGCAGGCAAACACCCACTCAGGAGTCCAGGAGTCATTGCTATAAACAAAGCAAGTAGCAGAAACATGACCATGCTCTTGCTGCTAGCTTCTGTCAGTGCTCTCATTTGCAGAGTCTGGAGCAGCCCCTGAGTTGTATGACTTTCACTTCACAATTCTCAATTCACAGTTCTCACACGTCAATAAGATTGGTGAAAATGCTTACGTATGAAATCTGATTGCGTACCGAGTGAGAGGTTTTCATCAGTCAGGACTCACAGTTGGTGCAGATTTCAAAGCCTCCCAGAGCTTTAAAAATAAAAATAAATAAATAAATAAAGTACATACCCCCGAAGACCAGAAGGCTTATCCAAAGAGAGGAGGAATGAAAATAAAGTCAGTAATTTTCATCAGAAGATATTCAGAGCAGCACAGTGCATTTTTCTCCAAGAGTAACCTGTTGATGAAGAGTATAGTTGTCTCATGCCTTTTTAACATGAGTGACTGCTTTAAATATGTCAAAACAATTTACCCACTAACTTTCTCTGTTGTAAAACTGGAAGTAGTTTTGGTGAGTTAAAAGATTTGAATGCTTTCCCCCCAAATACACTTACCTGCTCTCTCACCCTTAGACAAGAAGCTGAAGCATTCTAGACACTAGAACAAGGAAAGGTTGCTAATTTACTAAGACATGAATGCTGAATGATAACAATCCAGGACGTCATGTCCAGTCTGTAGGAGGCTTTTGTTCTGATTTTTGGATTGCTTCCATGGCAGGAAGTTGCTTCAGTTGTTGCTTTAGAGTTTTCTCAGAATCACGATAGCAACGGAAAACAACCTTAGAGCAATTAAGGTTTCTCATCTTATTAAAAATATTCATTGCTTTATTGTTTTGTGCAATGATCACAAAGTTATTAGGAGATCATGCGCATGTTTTCTACTAGGTTCATTTCAAAATGCTGCATCAGTTTAAGGAAAGAAAATACAGATTGCTTGTTTCTCTATGCTATGTAAGTTTTCCCGTAGCACATAGTTTAAAGCAAAAAAAAAGATAAGCTTCATAACTTCTGTCAAGTGTTGAAAATAATTCTTTTCTTCCTCAAACCTGCTGTAAATCTTATTTACAAAAACGGAGTGCTAGATTCTAGAAAAGATAAAAATAATCACTTCAAAAAAATTCTACCATTCCTATCAGGAAAAACAATGTTTTCCCCATCTCTTGCTTCAGGCAAATTCCAGGTTGCCTGAAAGTTAAACCTTGGAAAATCTGAGAATTTGAGGGGATGAAAGAGGGAGTATATTTGCTTTTAAGAGTTTAATTTCATTCATTCTATTTAATGGAAAAGGGTGTACCAGAACAATTAATAGAATCTGAATTTTGCTTTAAATTTACATTTCTATTTAAATATCAACAGCAAACAATATTATCTAAATAAAAACTAAATATTTTTGGTTTAAGTCAAATAGCATAGCAAGGTTGATCAACAGTCATGGTTGATCTAAGATCTTGTTTTTTCCACTTTCCAGAGAAAACTTAAAATAAAAACTCCCTAAACCCCCTGGTTTTAATAGTTTTTAAAACTTCCTCTTTCCCTTTCATTTTGAAATTTCAAAATCTCTCCTTCACATATGGATTAGTGAAACACTGAGTTAATAAGTTAAAAACGATCCTCTGCTAACTTATTACCAACTATATTTCTTTTTGTTAAAAAATGCTATTTAAAAACACACATTTATATGCTATTTTAGCCACACATTTATATGAAATTCTTAGCTTACATTTTGACTTTTTCTACCAAGTTTGATTGTTGAGTTTTAGTGTTTTGCTATACTGCAGCTGAGGATTTTCGTGAGAATTTGTCTTTACCAGCCCCAGATATAGCCAGCAGTTCAGCAAGGAAGCCTTAAAGAGCCTTCAATGCTCCTGTACCTCAAAATCAACAGAATTAAAATGTGGTGATGATCTCCATCAGTTCTGTGAGCACTCAGGAGGTCTACAATTCTGATTTCTAGAAGGAAATGCAAATTGACAAGGGATTTTTTTTTTATTATTCAATGACAAAAAAATCTAGAACTGATGACAGGAAATCCTTACAACACAGAGAAGATTGTAACAAGCATATTAAAAAATCATTTTGATATTAATAAGTTAAACCTGGAAAACAAATTAGAATCATAGAATAATTAAGGTTGGAAAAGACCTCTAAGATCATTGAGTCCATCCAATGTTTAACCACTCTTTCACTAAAGAAATTTTTCCTCATGTCCAATCTAAACCTCCCCTGGCGCAACTTGAGGCCATTTCCTCTTGTCCTATTGCTAGTTACTTGGGAGAAGAGACTGACACCCACCTCGCTACAACCTCCTTTCAGGTAGTTGTAGAGAGCGATGAGGTCTCCCCTCAGCTTCCTTTTCTCCAGGCTAAACAACCCCAGTTCCCAATTCTTACAGTTAAAAAGGTCATGCCTTCACAGTTTCATGATGTTTTCTTCATGTCCTCAACTGAATATTTTACTACAAAAAGTTCTTGTTAGTTCTGATTTGGTTTAGAAATGTGACAAAACAGCTTGCTTTTAGTTGAGCTTTCATACAAGTGTGTGGGAGTCGACATATATAAATCTCATGTTGAATAAGTTATTTTATATCTTCCTCTTCATTCTCTCTCTCCCCTTCCCCCTTTTTAAAAAAATAAGCATGGTCTAAACTGAAGCTTTTTCTTCATGTTCATAGATCAGGAATTGAACAAATTCAATTAATTTGATTCTGTTTACGATCAAACAGAAGTTGATGTCAACTCATAGAATCTAATAATCAGCCAGTGAAACTCTCCATTTTGGGGAAATATTAGCAATGCTTAGTCAGTTTCAAACATCCCCATATCTCATGTCTAAAATACATTTTGTTGCATATTTTCAAATAGAGTATTTTTCCTCCTTTGGAATATACAAAACCATAGGAATTCAGAGTTCATTAAGAAGTTTTAAAGGAAAACAAAAATAAGATAAAAATTTAAAATAAGTTACTAAAGAGAGTAAATTGCTCAGAATATAACAAGAGATCTGGCAGAAGAGCAACAAAATGACATGGGAAAGGAGGCCGATATATGACAGCCTGCAGCTGCAGCTTTCAAGATGTATAGCTGTAGGATGAAGAATTTTATTTCACTTGAATCTTAATGAAAATTAACTTATCTATTTTCAAGTCCTGACGTTTTACTCAGTGGATGACTATTCTTCCTTACTACTTAGTTACTCTGATTTTGAACCGCTGTAACCGACCAACACACCCCCACAATGGAAGAAGGCTCTGAGGAGATGACCAAAAGAATAATTATTTCAGGGAGAATATAAAGTATGACCACTATTTATTGCAAAAAAAGCTGAACTTATCTCAACACAAGGGAGACTGGAGGGTAATCCTTGTTTTAGATACATGAGTGTACAAGTGGGTCATTGGGTTGTATAAACAGTCTTCCTTGAGATGACTAGAGGAGAGTAATGTCTTCCTGAGCTACCCAGACCAGCATGGGGGAAGTGGATATGTGGTTCAGCCCAACAGAGAGTATCAAAACTGAGCAACCGATAAAACGTGTTTTAATTTGTGCCCATTTTCTCTTGTCCTGCCAGTAGGCACTACTGAGAAGAGTCTGGCTCCCTCTTCTTAACTCCCTCCCGTCAGGTATTCATACACATTGGTGAGATCGCTCCTGAGCCTCCTCCAGGCTGAAGAGTCTCAGCTCTTTCAGCCTCTTCTCATGTGAGACATGCTCCAATCCCCTCATCATCCTTGTCGGCCTGTGCTAGAATTGCTCCAGTAAGTCCATATCTCACTTGTACTGGGGAGCCCAGAACTGGACACAGCACTCCAGATGTGTCTCACCAGTACTGATGGGAGATGAAGGATCACCTCCCTTGACCTGCTGGCAAAGCTACGTTTTATGCAGCCCAGAACATGGATGGCCATCTTAGCTGTGAGCACGCATTGCTGGCTCGTGGACAGCTTGTAGTCAACCAAGGATGCCACAGAGCTCCTTCCAGCCAGTGGGCTCCCAGCATGCACTGATGCATGGGGTTATTCCTCCCCAGGTGCAGGACTTTGCGTTTCCCCTTGTTGAACTTCAAGAGGTTCCTCCTTGCCCAGTTCTCCAGCCTGTCAAGGTCCCTCTGAATGGCAGCACATCCATCTGGTCCATCACCCACTCCTCACAGTTTTGTATCATCTGCAACATTGCTGAGTTTCTCACTCTGCCCCATCATCCAGATCATTAACAAAGATGTTAAACAGGACTGGACCCAGTATCGACCCCTGGGGCTAGCATCTTGCCTCCAACTGGACTTTGTGCCACTAATCACAACCGTCTGCGTGGGCCCGGCTGTTCAGCCAGTTCTCAATACACCTTGCTGTCCACTTATTTTGTCTATACTTTGTCAATTTTTATGAGCCAAGGTCAATTGTATGAGATTCAACAAGGCAAAGTGCCAGGTCCTGCACTTGGGTCACAACAACCCCATGCAATGCTACAGGCTTGGGGAAGAGTGGCTGGAAAGCTGCCCAGCAGAGAAGGACCTGGGGGTGTTGGTCGACAGTCGGTGGAATATGAGCCAGCAGTGTGCCCAGGTGCATCCTGGCTTGTATCAGAAATAGCATGGCCAGCAGGAGTAGGGAAGTGATCGTGCCCCTGTACTCGGCACTGGTGAGGCCGCACCTCAAATACTGTGTTCAGTTTTGGGCCCCTCACT
>NW_008794008.1:184981-230866 GCF_000699145.1 Aptenodytes forsteri
GCGGCTGAGGGAACTGGGACTGTTCAGCCTGGAGAAGAGGAGGCTGAGGGGAGACCTCATCGCACTCTACAACTGCCTGAAAGGAGGTTGTAGCGAGGTGGGTGTCGGTCTCTTCTCCCAAGTAACTAGCGATAGGACGAGAGGAAATGGCCTCAAGTTGCACCGGGGAGGTTCAGATTGGACATGAGAAAAAATGTCTTTAGTGAAAGAGTGGTTAAACATTGGAACAGGCTGCCAGGGACGTGGTTGAGTCCCCATCCCTGGAAGTATTTAAAAGACGTGTAGATGAGGCACTTAGGGACATGGTTTAGTGGGCATGGTGGTGTTGGGTTGACAGTTGGACTCAATGATCTTAGAGGTCTTTTCCAACCTTAATGATTCTATGAAATTATAGACATATCTAGTTTCTTTTAAAAAAACCCACAAAACACAAAGACGAGAAGCAAAAGAACTTTAAAATGGAGAATTATTGCAACATATTTGCATTATTCTTTTTCTGAAGTACATAGATGTACTACAAATACTGACATAAGATCCACACCCACACACACCTCTGCAGTGCTTCAGTTAACAGCAAGTCGATGATGATCTGCTAACTTAGACTGCTATAAAATTATGTCTACAGCATTAAAATTTGGTACAAAAATCAACAAGCATTTCTGTGTTCATCACAGCCACAATGGTATAATTTTATCAACTCAGTTCGTTCTTAAATCAAGTTACAAGACCATCCTGAATTACAACAGGAATATTACTGAAGAGTGTCATAAGTCACTGTAAGCCAGTTTGTTTAGTAGTAAACTTCAACAATGTTCTAGTCCCTGTACACCAGAATGGGCTAGGAGATGATCTGTTCTGAAGTCTTTCCCAGCATTTCTGGCAGCAAAGTAGTGTGTAAGAACAGAATGCTAGGGATAACCTCCTATGTTATCTCAGTTGCTAAGCTATTGCTTGAGTCAGTTAACAATTCAAAGGCCAGTATAAATACTTATATTTTATTAATATTGGCCAAGCCCTAAGACAAAGTAATCACCTTAAAAGAGAGGACCTAAAGGTGAAATAATTTGAAACAGAAGCTACACATTACTGGTTAAGAAAGCCTGTGCACACAAATTAGACTGTTAATTCATTCATTGTCATGACCCAGAGGATTTTAACTTTGTTTTAAAAGAAGCAATTAAATGTTAATCCTCCAAAAATTATGCAGTAATTTCATTCATCATGAATGATATTACAAGCTTTCTGTGTGTCTTATGTCAGAAGCAGTTTAACCCATATTGCATCAGTTCAATGGGACAGGTTTCACATCGTAGTTTAATGACCAGAAGATAAGAAAACAAAACCCTCAGAACTCTGGCTCTGGAGGTGGCAGAAAAAGAACAACAAAACAAAACCTCCAAAAATATTACAAGCTTCAAATTGTTCTCAAAGCACAAAAGAAGAACCTTTGTTAGCACTTCATTTAGTATATAATGGTATTAAAATGTATTAATTGGAAAATCTGGCACTACTTCCAAAAGGTAGAACCTGTTTGTGGCTGATAGAGTGCAGTGTTTGTTGTCCAGAGATTTCAAAATGCAGCCCTATGTATACCCACTTAAGGGTGCGAATATTTAACTTCAGAGCCATTTACATGGATTAACCAAAATGACAAAGCAAACAGGTGACCTAGAAATGGAACCAGCTTTCTCTAGCACTGTGTGGTGCCAACTCAGTTTGACTAAATGTACAATATGCAACAAAAGGCACACTACCCAATGGGCAGAGGTCCAAACATGTCCAAGGAAATATACAAATCTACAAGATCTCAAACAAATTTGAGGAACTGCCATTTCACTTCCAAGTGTCAAATGGAGGGATCTTGTAAACTCCAATAAAATAGTTTCAGTTCTGGCTTTGTACAGCATGGCAGAAAGGGGAGATTGTCCGCTGTTATTTTACCAAAATATTTACTTTTTTCTTCCTTTCTCTCCCTCCTACATTTTTTATAACAGCATCAATCACTTTCCACAGCCTTACTGATCTACACAACTCATTGAATTTTTCAAATATTAATCCTTTAAATAATGGCCAACCTACAGGTTTTTGTTACTTTAGGCGGCTGCTGCTCTCCTTAGATGGATGCCAGGCAGTGAGGAAGAAATGCCATCTGGTTGCTTACAAGAAAAATGAGTCAGACTTAATGTGAAGACCAAGGCATATCCTGCCCCATTTTCCCTATTGCAGGCTCCTAATACAACTTCTTGTCCTACTCTCTCTCTTAGCTAGTTTCAAATTCTTTTGACCAGCTTCCTCTTACTGTTTTAGTTTGGCAATAGATAGGACAGAAAAGAGAATTCTAGATATCTGCTGGAAATTTCGCCTCCACTTAAGTCAAATCATCTTCACTGTGATCAGGATTTTTTCCACAGTGTTAGCAGAAAAAAGATCAAGCAACATACAGAATATGCAAGATACCAATTTCAACTGTTTTGCAATTCATACAAATCTTGCCAGTGGACGTTTGATAGAATATAATATTTTTTCTTTATTAAATTAGCATTCTTCAGCTGAGTGAAAAAAAGACAAACTCAGATCTTCAAGAAAATATCTGCATAGTAGGTATAATAGATATTTCAGTAGGCTTAATATTTTACAGAATGAGCCCTGTACATATAAAGTTTTAGATCTGATATCATGCACGCTAACATAATAGAATATAGAATATTTTCCAATTTTTCTTTTTATAAACCAAATATATACATGAAATTACAAGCAGTCGGTTTTAGCTTTGTTATATTACATCCTGTCAACACTCAGCTTACCTAAACTTAGAAGTTCAAACTTCATATTTCTTCTGCAACCATGCTAAAGATAAGATCTCAAGACATTTCAAAATATTATACTTGAAGATTTGCACACCTCCAGGAGTACTATTATTATCATTATAAAGACATTTTCACATATCTTCCAGAAAATGAGACGGAACAAATATTTGTATAGTGCAAGAAAAATGCTCAACTAGTGAAGGAGGTACATCATAACACATGCCTGTTCAAGATATTTCATACCGTCGTAAGTAAACCTCACTATCTTTCTCACCAGGATATGTACAGAACTGGGGTAGGACGACTGTGAACTCCTGGAATGCAAACCCAGCATGGGTTGTGTTTTTAGAAGGTACTGAGTTTCGCTTAGCAGGGTAAACAGGCAACCATGCTAGGTTAGAAATACCAAGCCTATTCCCATTTGCAGGACAAGAGGGCTCAGGGAAAAGACAAGGTTTTGAATTCAGAACTTACCTGAAGAGAAGCAGTTCCATCACATCACTTTTCTTGTGCTTCCAAGTCAATTATGTAGTCCCTGCTTTCCAGAACAATTAACTCCAAAACCCAATGATCAACGTTATTCTAAAACAAACAAATCAAAATACTTGGTATCTAACTTAAAGATATTTACAAATAGACTAGAAACAAACTGGAAGCACAGTAAAAGCTGGAAATTCCTGACCTTTATGTGGAAGGGAAGTGAAAATTTCTAAGCTGATTTCTTTATAAACTACTGAAAACAGGCTGATGGTATTGTTTGATTTGCAGTGAATGTGTCTAACCCTGCCAAGAAGTGAGATATTATCCACAAGACCACTGGAAAGAGAGAGAGCATCTCTCACTCATTGTAAAACACACACCAGTAATTTCTGACTTCCACAGTGTCTCTGTCACTTACAGTGGTCATTAAAGTCTGAAATACACTTATTACAAGCACTTGGCTTGCAAGTGCTTGGCTTTTGGCCAGCTAAAAAGAAAGGAGGAAAATAAACCCCACATTTAAAATATTTTAATTGAATGTAGTAGACAAACATCTCAGAGACTGAAAGACTTGCTTACTGTGCACTATATTATCAATCAATCTCATAACAGGCTTAGAATCCCAGACTCTTCCCCCTTCAGTTCCTTACCTACATTTCAATCAATATATATTGATCTGTTCTTCTCCTTACTGCCTCGGTGGCAACAGGGAAGGCAAGCAGTAGGCACTTTCTTACTAAGTCATAGAATCATAGAATCATAGAATCACTGAGGTTGGAAAAGACCTCTAAGATCATCGAGTCCAACCATTGACCCAACAGTAAAGAAATTTTTCCTCACGTCCAATCTAAACCTCCCCTGGCGCAACTTGAGGCCATTTCCTCTCGTCCTATCGCTAGTTACTTGGGAGAAGAGACCGACACCCACCTCGCTACAACCTCCTTTCAGGGAGTTGTAGAGAGCATGTAACACTGACTAAATCAGGGAAGGAAGTTAGCAAAGATACTGTGTAGTAAGTGTAAGAAGGTGAAAAATATACTCAATGCAGGTAATATTTGGGAATTTGGCCTTAGTTTAACAAGTATGATAAAAATATGACTAAATTTGAGCAAGTTTCAAGACAGACAAAAAAAAGATGCATTCTTGATATTGCAACGGCCTAATTCTACAGGTAAGACACAGTGTGACAGACTTAAAAAAAAAGTTTGTAGGGGTCCATAACATAGATAGAAAGAGTGCTTTAATCAATTTTGTTCCTTGAAACAGCAAAATTATTTTAAGAAAAGCACTTCTAAACATTTAAAAGCAGAATACATTGTCTCTGCTTATAAGTTTATAAATTCTAATAAAAGGTTGCTCTAATAAAAGATATGGAATTTTAAATGTATAATGACAATACATGAAGGAAAGACCAGCAAGTCTTCTTACTATGGCCAAGCCACCAAAAAAAAATCAGAACAAACCATCCCCTCCCCCTAAACCCCAGAACTTATTTGTTTCCTTAATCTAATAATTTACACATCATCTTTGCAGAGATAACAATGCTGATTCTGGATGACATGTTTATGTTTATTTCTGCTGATGACACGTTTATGTTTATTTCTGTTGAAGACTGGAACAGGGTTGTTCAAGCTTTTCTTAGCACATTTTGCACTGCTGGGTCAATTGTAGCAGCAACAAGGTGAGCAAGTAAGGTGATGAAGAAAAAGTAGACCAATGACTTCTGTTAAAACAAGTTAAGAAGCCATCAAGTGTTTTAATGACAAACTATCATGCAAAGAAAAACAAACTATGATCAAGTATGTACCCCTTCTAACAGTTTTGTATCATATGACTTAAAATGTTTGTTTTATTGGTAAGAGCTTCAGTATCATAAGGGAAGAGGAAAAACATATCTTCCTCTTGTGCAAGTTAGACCTATGTTCATTTTGCACCTTCCCCTTTCAATTGGCAAGAGTGTATTTTCAATATTATGAAGAGAGAAAAATTTTTTTTAGATTTTTTTATACTTACTGACTGAAAGCTAAATATTACTCTCCGCCCTTCCTCAGATTTGAGGTAGCATGTGACATGCCACAGAATTGTGTGAATTAAAAATCTAATGAATAGTATTAGGAACTAATTAAACCCCCATTACAATCTTCTTTCTTTCACCTCTTTGAAGCCTCCTCTCTCAAATCAAATCCAAATGTGACAAGGTCAGCATGCCTTCCTTGGAACAGGAAATAAATCTGCAGTCTAAAAAGAATCTCAAGCTCCATTTTCTTCCCCAACTCAGTAGAATTACATCCTAAGACAATCACTTACAATGAAATGTTCTCTAATATCCGGAAGTATATGAATTGCCTTCCTCAGAGTTGGGTGTTACAGAGTGATCTTTACAATTCTTACAAGTCGTTGTTAGCCGGTGCAGAGAAGGCAGAGAAAAAAAGGCGCATTACCATTAAATTGTTATTGCAGAAGCCCAAGAAAAAAGTCACGCACGAAAGCTGTCCAACTCTTCGTTCATAATTTGCCCCATTCTTCACAAAGGTGTTCCCTCCCTGCCAGCTTATCTTACCTTCCTTCCCACTGTTTTCTTGGCTGTTTTGCTACAGTCATCTGAGGAACCTTTTTTCCACAAGTTGCAGTGTGACCACCACTTTCTGTGAAGCTCCTGTATTAGTTTGTTGCTTTGTTTTTCTTGTGCTGAAGAACAAAAGGGCTAGGTTGGTTACTGCCAGAGCCCCCAGAATTTTGGTGCCAACCCCATCCCAGTTAGTTAGTTGTAGAGGTGTTCAGGACTAGTGCAAATAGCTACAAATTGATTACTTTGCACTGGTTGGCCTGTCATTCCCCTCCCACCTCTAAAAATTAACCTGCTACCCATCTGCCTAAAAGAACCCTAACAAAACAAAAGATACTACAAAAAAACCCCACACCTGGACCATTGTTCAGAAAAAATGACCTGTCTATGCTAGGTTTAAACTAGAGGACGCCTCTTGTCCTGGTTAAAAACTGAAGTGTTTTACAGTCAGAAGAGATATCACATGTGCAATGCTGAAAATAGTTGCCACACCATGTTTTTGTTTTGTTACCATGACAGCAATTACCAATATTTTGAAGAGAATGACTGCTCACTGACACAACAAAAGGACAATGGGAAGGTGTGTTTTCTTCACCAGTCCAGGAAGTCTCATTGTGTGCCCAAATGCAACTATTTCCTATGATGTTTAGGCAAAGTTATTCTTCATCAGAAACAGAACAGCAGCTAAGCTGGTGAAAAAAGTCTAATTCAGAAAGGAACAATGCAGACATACAGCAGTTTTAGGACTTTGCTTCTTCAAATATCTATTAAAAGAGGCAAAAATTTAAGGAATTACCAATATTTTGAAGAGAATGACTGCTCACTGACACAACAAAAGGACAATGGGAAGGTGTGTTTTCTTCACCAGTCCAGGAAGTCTCATTGTGTGCCCAAATGCAACTATTTCCTATGATGTTTAGGCAAAGTTATTCTTCATCAGAAACAGAACAGCAGCTAAGCTGGTGAAAAAAGTCTAATTCAGAAAGGAACAATGCAGACATACAGCAGTTTTAGGACTTTGCTTCTTCAAATATCTGTTAAAAGAGGCAAAAATTTAAGGAAAAAAAAAAGTCTCCATTTCTTATATTTAAATCCTTCTGTCAGCTAGAACATAAAAACACTTTGCCAAATAGGTGACAAATGCCTGTTTTGGCTGCATTTTCTTTTATACTTTTATTAGTGTTAGAATCAAAACCTCATACTACATTCTACAGGTTTGGTATGTAACAACTATATTTGAAAATGGCATAAAAATCAGGCTTCACAACAGTTAGTAGGATTCTTCAAGTCTTCCTAGCTTAGAACAATCTCCTCCTCCAGAGAGAGAGAGAGAGAGAAAAATGGGAAGACCTCTGAATGGATAACCTGATCTGCCATCTCATTCAAGAATTCCTGAGCAAGAAAGGCAGCACACTACTGGGTTTACAGATCTCTGTCTTCCTTTCCTAGATCTCTCCTGCATTGTAAATGTAACTGTACTTGTACTAACACATATGTTTCACAGTCAAGTCATTCACATTAATCTTAATTTGTCAATTTTTATGACATTTTTCAATACAAAACAGACATTAATATTTAATGAATTTAGCTTCTTTCACTCGAACTTAAATAAAGCATAGGTTATGTAATACATGGTATTGTGACTCTGGCTCCTCTCAACATAAAGACTAATCAAATGGTTGTGGGACATGACATAGTTAAAGCACAAGTCCTCAACTGATAATACAGAGGATGCACATGATTGAAAAAACAGGATTGCAGGCACATCAGAGCTTCAGCAAGGCTGTTAATTACTCAGATATAAATACATGGTATTCATCAGCATCCTGTTTTTTCCAGTGTATGTTAAACTTTTCTTTCTTTTTCAAAAGAAGTAAAAGAAGGGACACAATTAATAGACTATTTTCTTAAACACATTGCAAAGAGACTTAGGCATAAGACCTACAGCTGTGCTGACTACTCAACCTCTGTTTCAACAAGAATTACGGTGCTGTCATAAGAGTGCTCCATTGACACCCTAGCATTTCCTAGCAACAATCTATGTTTTGTACATAAAAAAGTGGATGAAATACAGCCTATCAGTGTTTTCTTTCTCATTATGCTGTTAAACCTTTTTCCCTCTCCCATGTAAAAGGAAAAGAGTCTTATTTGGACATAATGCAGAACTTCAGACCATGCTCTGTAATGTACTGAATTACCAAAGAACAAGCAATCAGATTAAAAGGTGTTTCATGTTATCCAGGTTGACCCTTCTAAAAATAAAGTTAGTGTTAGTTCATAAATACACTACAGGTTCACTGATTTTTAATCCTACAGTGGACAGAGTGCCCCATAAGCAAATAGGGAGCTGGGTATTCTGCTTTTCCCTGCAAAAATAGTATCCAGTCTTATCATTCAAATTCTTTGTGAGCCAAAGCACTAAGTATAAAGAATGTTTAATCGTCTTCTATTTCCAATAATAAATCCCTAGTAACAATGGCATCATACCTGGATTGTCATACATTACTCCTGCAAAGCAGCACTGGATGCATTCCAAGCATCTTGGTGAGCAAGACAACCCCTTACCTCCATTCAAGTGATGGGACAACAGCTGCTTAGAACTCGTTTCTTTCCTGCACCGCTAGCTGAGCTACAGAGTAGGTAGTGAAAGTGTGCACAGTGAAGAATACTTTTTTAATTCATGTAAAGATATGCTTTCTTCCTAGCATATTATTTTTCCAGTACCTGAAAGACTCATGATTAAAAAAAAAAAAAAGGCAAAAAACCTTCAAATGCAATGCATTGTCTCCTGGCCTCCAAACAACTGTGGCTCTTCTCCCTCTCCCACCCCATGATCCTTTTCTTCCAGCCACCACCTAGTTAAAGGATCTTTCAAAACATTATTAACTATAATATGTACACACACAGAGTTACGCGCACACACACCCTCCTGCAAGATGGGAACCAACATAAACCCAACTAATCTACATAAACCCAGTTCTGCAACATTCAAGTGAGGGTTTAAACTCTCTGGGAATAAACATCATCCCTTTGGAGATGCCCTAGCCCTTACTTGTAGCATAATTAGTGAGGTGGATGGGGTTTTTTTCTTCCCCTCCCCTTATATGGACACAGATTAGCATTTATAATAAAACATATCTCAAGCAGGATGGTAGAAGGTTAGAAAAAAAAGATACAGAAAAACCAGCATATTTCCATCCATGTGGCAGTAATGGTATGTAGACTCCAAATCCTATTATAGCCAGGTAGATAAAAAGCAGCAAAGCAACAAGCTCAAAAGGAGTGGCGTGGTAAAGACCAACCATTCAGTCTGGAATGTAGGGGTGGAGAAATCAGGATATTTCTGCTGGTCAGCTGTTCAGGTCTTGTCCGCATTAATCTCTTGTCATAGCAATTCATGTGCCAGAAAGCAAAGAACTACATGCCTTTAAAAAATGTCCCTTTGGTTTTTATTTTCTTTTTTTTTTTTTAAATAAAGAGCAAAGGAGGCACATTAGAAAGATTTTTTTATTTATTCCTAATATTTTCATGTAAATTCTGTCCCTATACTTGTGTATCTCAAAACAGACACTGGAGGAAAGTTGCTTCATGCTGAATCCCTGTTTACAAAGATGTTTGCAAATGTGTGCAATACATTCTCAACATTCCCTTTGCTGCCACTGAAGATGGCTGTGCTAGAGCATGTATTGATAATAGGTGTCCAAAAAAAAAATTTCACAGTTATTTAGACAATTCTTCATTTTCACTGACATATTTCTATCCTGTGGAAGAACAGAATTAAGCTGATTTCTCTTACCATTGCTCACACCCTTACTTCAACACCATTTTTGAAACAGCAGTTATTAGAGGGAAAAGTAGATTGCAAATCAGTCTTCAGTGTTTCCTTAAAATCCTTTGGTGCATTTAGAACAAAAGCATTTCATTTTCCAATTTGTTCTAGAAATTCTGTGTTGGTTTTAAAAAACATCCTGGGAAATTCAACTCTATTTCAATGGCAGCATCAGAAACATGAATTCAAACTGATGGTAACTTGCATAAAGTTTGTTGACATGTGGTGCCACCTAGCTAGAAGATTTTATGCATGTCGTATATTACAGATTTAAATGTGTTGCAGTAAACACACAGTCCTCTTCCAAATGAGCTCAATGTGAAATGTCTACCAGAGAAGCTTCAAAAAACATCCCTTTCTAGTGTATCTGGGATTACAGTTAAACAGAGAGGTAGGTATATGTTAAATAAAACCATAGTACTAAGTAAAATTTTTCAAATTCCTAATGTTTGTATAGGACCATAAGATTACAGGCCATTACTGATTATTTCAAAGCTTTTCAATGTATTTTAAGATGAATTTACAACCTGCATGGACAAGAGCACATGAGACATGGCTTAGGAATTTTTTTCCCCTTCAAATAAGTATCAACAGGACCGGCAGAATTGCTTCCTAAAACTTTTCTTGAAATGAAACAGAATCATTTGGAAAATGCAACAGCGTACCACTGGCACAAGGACAGGCACATACACAGCCACAAGGAATAGGAGCAAGAGATTCTCTTTCGGCTTGAGAATCAGTAAAAATGCACTATTACAAACAAGTCAAACTGAAAGAAGTCACTTCAACCACTTACTTTAAAACTTCAGGAATCTTTTTTTTTTTTCCCCAGAGGCTGCAAACTCAGAGTCCAACCTTTCTATAAAATACAGGAGAATGAGATTTCTCAAAGAAAAATGAAAGCTTTTCTTGAGGCATTTAGGGCGCCCAGTCACATGTATCAGTACATTCAGCAAACAGGTTACAAGTCAATGTCTGCCATTTATGGGAAGATACCATAGCATGCAAGCAAAAATATTTATATTTGCTTCTGGGAAGAAGTTTTGACTTAAAAGCATTTTTTTCTTGGAGAATGTAGGCAGTAGGTCTATTAAAAGGATTGTCTATCACCCTTAGGAGTGCAATTAGAGATTGCTGTGCAAAACTGATATTGCTTAAGGGTCAGATAGGCTGAATAAATAAGCAAACCTTCCCCAGGCAGAAAGTGCTTCCTGGTATGGTAGTGATACAAAGAATATACAGCCTTTTATACAACTAACCCACAGAGCCCATAAAGGTTGATTTACAGAATTTCAGAAAGTTTGAATGCGTACTGTCTGAAACCCAAGATGAAGATATCAGATAAGACACTGCATTTATTTTTTTCAATAGTATACACAGAAGTTTAGGCAAAAAGCAAAACAAACTAGCACATTCCTCTAGAGGAATATTTTAAACATTCTACTGTGGAATTTTATTAAAGAGCTAAGGTAGGCAATTCAACAGTAAGTGTTTCATAAAGATTTCCTCTCCAACTGTAACTATTACTTAAAGTGTATTACAGGAATCAATTTACTCTACTTTATTAAGTATGAGAAATCAGACCTACTGTACTAGAGGCCAAAACCACACTAGTTTTAAAGACACTTTTCAATTAAAATTCTTTTAGGGAGGTACAGACCAAAACAAGGCTGTGTGTCCATGCAAACACTTTCCAATAGTCAACGCTGTCACAGTGCAGCAGATAATACATGTTACTTCCAAGAACCCACAGGTCATGATGAATCAGAATGCATGAGCAGCAAAACAGCCCAAAGACATTGCCTTACACACATTTCTAACAACTCCCAAACAGAAAAGCTTACCTGTATGCTTTCTTCAGCATTGCTGCAACTGATGGGAAAATGTATGTGCAGCAGAGGTGGTGATTTAAGTTATTAACAACCAAAAACTTCCCTTAAGCATAGAAATTTTGCATTTCATCTAGCATAGATTCTCTTTCCACAGCCGCAGCTCATTCTTGGAGTATCCTCAAAAGCTCGGGGAAAATACATCAGATACAAGAGTAGTTAGAAGAAATTGGAGTAATTTGAAAAAAAAACAGGTCATATTTTTACAAAGTATTCCTTCCACACCAGTTATCACTTAATGAGCTTCTGATCCGAAAAAGGTATTAGAATAGAAAAATCTGAGTGTGGAGAGTGAGACATAATAGTAATAGTCAAGTACAGTGTTCAAGTTTGAGTTATGATGTATCTTCTCCATTCCCAAAAGGGAAAAAAAAATAATCGAGCAAACAAATCCTTAAAAATACCCTTATTTCACATTTCAATGGCTAATCACCTTGTTTCTGGGTCTGACATCTAAGGGAAGAAAAGGAATCAGATTCATGACAACATTCAAATCTCTCAACACAATTACATAAATCTTCCAAGATGTAGTCACACAGAGAGGAATTTCAGCATTAACCTAGCTCATACCAACAGAAAACAAAGAAACAGAGTAGAGGTGGGAGTAAAACTTCTCTTTGTCAGATTTTAATTCTCCTTTTCAAACAACTGTTCCTAACATTACCTTTTATTTTTCCCATCTACCGTGTGGATGGAGGAGCAAGGTGGGAGATCTCCATACCCTGATGCAGACACCAGCATACATGCAAAGAATGTGCAATGCTCCCCTACGTGGCCATTCCCCCCGCATAAGGATTCCTCAGCTGATACAATTGGCGTAGTGCAAGTCTACAAAGAAATAAAGGAACATATCTTTGCAAATGAAGATGAGCAGAACGTGCAACACTTTCCCAGGAGAATCCATGCTGGAAGAGCATGGCACCCACTGCTTCCCAGGCAGGACACAGTCGTTCTGCTCTTACTACTTATTTCACCATTTCTTCTTGCAGGACCTGCAAGCTCACTACTCAGACTGTAAGAAGGCCCAGCTCCTCCTGAAAGTCTTGTGAGTGCAGAGGAGACTGAGAGCCCAGCAGAAGAGTCGGAGGTGGGGCTGGCAGGTCTAGCAACCCAGTGAAGATTCTGGAGTTCCTGTGGTGGATGAGGAAAATGCCACTGAAGAAAGATCCCAGGACTATGCTGCTTGTTCCCTGAATCATCCAAAGTATTGGATGGAGTTCAGACCACCTGTCAACATCAGATGCACCAGCGGATTTGCCTGAAGGCACAAGTGTGCTTTAGAACAGGAGCAGAATTCCAGCTTCAGGGCCAAAGAGCAGTCACCACCCAGCTGCAAGTGTCCTGCACAGGGAAGCCCAAACACTCGGTTCCAGCTGAGCTGCACATGGATGTTTCAAAACACAACTCTGCCCACGAGCTCCATTTGCCCATCATTTTCAAGACAGATAAACATGAAAGTAAATAGGGAAATAGCTTATGCTACAGACTTGTGCATCACTGAGGTCAAGCCTGAACATGCCACAGAATGGTGGTTTCTCATTTCCTCCATTGGAGAACACTGTGTTACTGTACTTTGACTAATTAAACTTGTTTTAATATCTTTTCACAGTCTAAATCAACTTCATTGTTGGTAATAATTGTTTTGTATTTCCTTATATTTTCCAACCAGTATCTTTACTCATCATTGCATTCCTTATTAATTTTCTGAACACCCTCTATAAGGATCCTGGGAATAAAGCGATCTGAACTGAGACTTTCCTCTTCCGTTTAGGCTATAGATTCTTGGCCATTTCAGTGTCTGCAGATTAAAAGATTTCAAATCTTCACAAAATTCAAGCTGCTGAGCTGCGTAGCATGGTAGACCAACTGGTTCCAGTATCCCATTACCAAAGTTTGTCTTCCTGCAGAACAGAACCTTTGTTATGGACAGTAAATTTCCCAGTTTGATTCCAGATGGGTCATGGTTAAATGTGACAAATTTACTTTCAGTTCTCCCAGAAACAGAACTCTCATGTGAAAGGTCTACCCTATTGTTTAACTCAAGCTAAATCAAGTCATGCTTCTTCAACTCAAAAATTTCCTGAAGAAGTCTCTTCTATTACTCATCATAATCAAGTCTAAAATAGCAATCAATAGAGTTGGCTCAGCAATTCTTCAGTAAAAAAAAAAATTAGTGTATATTTCATCCAGAAATGTCTGGATTAGCTATTATTAACAAAATTTTTTCTCTAACCTTTCTCAAAAATTCAAGTCTTCCATAATAATGACGCTTCCTAGTAGTGTTAGAGGTATTCTCATCATATCTGAAAACAGTTTAGCAGTCTAGATGAATGTTTCAATAATATTTCAGTGGAACCTGTCATCTTTCGCTGGACTCACCCAGGTAGACTATGAAAAACTATGCTTGATTGAAGTCATCCTATCAAAATGTTACCATACAGTATTATCTTCACCTTAAAGAGAAACCTCTAATCTTGTTTAATCTAATCTTTACTTTCATATTGAAGATTAAATATTTCTCAACAGCATTTACCAGTCAATATCCACATTCTCAGTACAATTATTACTTAGACCAGATTTCTCCATCTATTCTGTCCTACCCATAACTGGAGTTCTTGCCCTCTCAGTGTAATAAAACTAAACTGAAGATGGTGTAGCTACTTTCTCCATGCATTTCCCAGAGGTTTCTTATCATTTCTAATGGAAAGCTATTCCAGAAGACTATAATCTTAGGTCCTTTCAGGAGGATGATCTCATGGTTGTAGCAGATAAATCACAGAATCTTAGAAAAAGCCAGGTTGAGAGGGACCTCTGGGGGTCCAACCTCCTGCTTCAGTCAAAGTTAGCTTCCAAGCTAGCTCAGGGCCTTGTCCAGTTGAGTGCTGAAAACCTGTAAGGACAGAGATTCCATGACCTCTCTGGGCAACCTGTTTCTGTGCTTGACCATTCTCATGCTGAAGAATTTTTTCCTTATCAGAAAATGTCAGAATTTCTGTTGTTGCAACTTGTGCCAGTTACGTCTTGTCCTCTCACTATACACTTCTGAAAGTGCCTGGGTCTATCTTACCCAAAGAACTCACTTACGGGATTTCTTTCAATATCAATTCTTTCTAATTGCAATTAGATTTAAAACCTCCCTCCCCCCCACTTCTCTGCTTCCATATAGAACTGAATTGCTTTGTGATGCAAGGCAAGTTGTTACGAATGCCCAACTCTCAATACATTCTCTGTATTTCTGGTTTCCAGGGTGCTTGACGTGTGTGGACAGTTCCCCTGGTCTGTGAAGTGCTAGGATTTAGGTACTCCACAGTTTCATAAGTAAGTGCATGTATGAAGAGGAGCAACAACCATACACAAACATCTGTGCAAGTCCCTTGCCTGGTGGGAGAAAAGTTTATAGGATTTTTTGACCTCACCATGTCATATATCTTCATTGGGAATATGTCAGGAAAAACTGGAGTATGAATGAAAATGAGTTCTTGTAAAATGGCAGTTTCACTGCCGAAGAGACAAGATGAACCTGTCTGGTGTCTTTCTCGTGAGAGAAGACCTTCCTGCCCTCACAGCCACCATTTGCACTCACTTCATTAAGGATTTTTCCAAGCTTGAATGTCTGTGTTGAGGTGATTCCTTTGTGTGCACAACATTATTTTATTTGGACTTTAACTTTCAGTACAAGTTTGTTACTGCTGTCTCAAAAGAAGAAGCTGCCACAGTTACATCTTTGGACTAGGCAATATGAGATGGAGTAGCAAATACTACAGGAGAGATGCACTTGTATATAATACATCCTTGTATATCACATTTATCGCTAAGGTGTATTTATGGTAGCTAAACAGAAAAAAAAATCCATTTGTATGTTCAGAGGGTATTTCAGTATTTTTTGTGATTACAAAGAATAGTTTGGGATCTGAAAATTAAAACATTGCAAATTATCAAAAAGATACTACAGTTTATTTTCATCGCTTATAGTGAATTAGAAGAACAACACAGCAGGGCACAAGCAATCTAGGAGATTTCTGGAGTGTATTGACAACAACTTCCTGACATAGGCAATCGAGAGGCTAACAAGGAAAGGTGCTCAGCTGGACCTGGTACTTCCACACCCCCAACCAGTTCTTCCTCATTTGTAAGGTGGGGTCAGCTTTGGCTGCAGTGAACATGAGATGGAGTTCAGGACACTAAGAGGAGGTAGCAGGGCAGAAAGCAGGACCAACAGACCTGGATTTCAGGAGAACAGGCCTCTTCAGAGGTCACCTTGGAAGAATCCCATGGGATACGGACCTAGAGGAAGGGGGAGATCCAGGAGAGCTGGTTGATATTCAAGGATCACCTCCTCCAAACTCAAGAATGGCCCATCCTGACAAGCACGAAATCAAGTAAAGATAGCAGAGGGCCTGCATAGATGAGCAAGGAGCTCCTGACTGAACTCAGATAAAAAGTAAATGTACAGGAGGTGGAAGCAGGGGCAGGTGACCCAAGAGAAGCATAGAGATGCTGGCTGATCATGCAGGGATGGGGTTAGGAAAGCCAGGGCCCAATGATACAAAACTGTGAGGAGTGAGTCATAGCCCAGATGGACGTGCTGCCATTCAGAGGGACCTTGACAGGCTGGAGAACTGGGCAAGGAGGAACCTCCTGAAGTTCAACAAGGGGAAACGCAAAGTCCTGCACCTGCACTGGGAGCCCACTGGCTGGAAAGCAGCTCTGCAGGGAGGGACATTGGCATCCTTGGTTGACTACAAGCTGTCCACGAGCCAGCAATGCGTGCTCACAGCTAAGATGGCCATCCATGTTCTGGGCTGCATAAAACGTAGCTTTGCCAGCAGGTCAAGGGAGGTGATCCTTCATCTCCCATCAGTACTGGTGAGACACATCTGGAGTGCTGTGTCCAGTTCTGGGCTCCCCAGTACAAGTGAGATATGGACTTACTGGAGCAATTCTAGCACAGGCCGACAAGGATGATGAGGGGATTGGAGCATGTCTCACATGAGAAGAGGCTGAAAGAGCTGAGACTCTTCAGCCTGGAGGAGGCTCAGGAGCGATCTCACCAATGTGTATGAATACCTGACGGGAGGGAGTTAAGAAGAGGGAGCCAGACTCTTCTCAGTAGTGCCTACTGGCAGGACAAGAAAGGACTGGGAGTGCAGCTATCCTGACAACCAGTTCAAAAGGGCATGTTAATGGCAGTACAGCAAAACCAAGGCTACGAAGGTGAACTGAACCTAGGCCCAAATTCATGCTATTCTCTTGCAGCTCTGAAAGCACTTCAAAGACAGCAAGAATTGCTCTTTGAGAAAGAGGCAACCTCTGCCTCTCAACCTTCTGGAAAAGGACGGCAGGGCCTTGGAACCCTGATTTCTCCCCTCCACCTTGACTGTATGCTTTGTAGGCTTAAGAGCAGCTGTTGAGGAAGGACTTTATGTTAAGGATATTGTATTCAGAGGTATTTGGGGGTGTCCTGGTTTCAGCTGGAATAGAGTTAATTTTCTTCCTAGGAGCTGGCACAGTGCTGTGTTTTGGATTTAGGATGAGAATAATGTTGATAACACACCGATGTTTTAGTTGTTGCTGAGTAGTGCTTACACTAGTCAAGGACTTTTCAGCTTCTCGTGCCCTGCCAGCAAGGAGCTGGGAGGGGGCACAGCCCAGACAGCTGACCCAAACTGGCCAGAGGGATATCCCATACCATATGACATCATGCTCAGTACATAAACTGGGGGGAGTTGGCCAGGGGTGGGGGGTGACAGCCAGTGGCATTGTGCATCACTTATTTTGCATTTTCTTTTACCATTATTATTACTATTATTATTTTTCCTTTCCTTTTCTGTCCTATTAAACTCTCTTTATCTCAACACACAAATTTTTTTTTTTTTTTTTCTGATTCTGTCCCCCATCCTACTGTGGGGGGAGCGAGCAAACGGCTGTGTGGTGTTTAGCTGCCTGCCGGGTTAAACCACAACAGGGGGAATGGGTGGGAAGGGTGTGAAGAAGAGGTTAAACACACCCAGTAGAAAAATCTTTTACAATAGTGCAGATGCAAACTCTGAGGCAAGTTCAAGTCATGTGGGCAACAAAGCACAGAATGAAGGAGATCTACAAAGACCCGCAAGGGTTTGCCCCCCCTTTGCTTGCCAACATTTAACATACAAAATCCTGAAACACACTTTAAAGGGATGGCCAGGGTCCAAGGAATCACTAACACGACTGATGTGCAAAGACCTGGATGCAAAAAAACCCGAGAACGCACCTACAGGAAGCAAAGCACTAAACCAGGGGAGAGGTTCTGGCTCCATGGAGTGTCAATTCAGTCACTGGTTTTTTAAAAGAAGTAGTGATGTTGCTATTACACCCAATATTTTAATGCTGGTTATGTATCAGATCGGGATCCTATCCGTTAAGCTGCGCACTCAAGCTATGCTCAGCTCACATTGCGCAGTCATAGAAAGCATTTGGGCTTATAAAGAAAACACCTAATCCCAGTTACACAGTTCAGATACCGCTTTTGTCCGCACTAATTGTTTCCCTGGCCTTTGGGCTCATTCCTGCAGTGTTATTTTTCACTGGTAAAAGGAAACTCTATACAAGAAAACAGAAATGCATTTTATTCTCTCTTACAAACTGTGTAGAATTCATAAAAATGAGACTCTTATGTAAACGTATTAATCATCAGACTTAACAAGAATTTTCCTCAAGACAGTTTCTAATAAAAAGTTGAAACTCTCTCTTATTTTGTACGAAAATAGTAACAAAACTGTAACCCTTGATTAGATATATTCAGCTATCCAGAGGCTGAAGAGGCAGGGTATGTTTACACATATGACAGTGATTTTATGATGTGTATCAGAATAAACAGATTTATTTTATTTACTTAAAATATTTTCCTCAGGGGTTATTGCAAATCAAGAATTAATTTTAAAATACCAAATAGAAACATGAAGGTGTGATCAAACTCATCTGCTTGTAAAACATAGTCCTCTTGGTTTCAAAAGAGGCTATTTGTTGATTTCATATCCCCCTTGATTCATGTCTTGCCAAAACATTTTTTCATAAACCAAGCCTAGAATCAACCCAATCCTTTACGGTTGGCACGGGTTACTTCTGTGAAGTTACTTCACTTCAGTGAAGGTTTGGCATTTCTTTGGGATGGGTGTGGTGTCTGAATAGTAACCTAAATGTAAATGTTAAACCCGAACCTCCATTACTACACAAAAACCTATGATACAGTAGTATCTACATTTAATTTGACTCTACAAAAATATCCCAGAAGTTTTTTTACAGCAAATCTCCGGTCCAAATTAAAAAAATCCTTACCCACAGAATTACACATTTGTGCTTTGGAATACGTTTACTTAAAAGTAATCATGATCCCTCAATAATTCATGTGATGAGTATCTTGGCTCTGCTATGACCTCTACCAGTTCTCCTCCTGCCCATTCTAGCTGTGCCATCCCAACTTTTCTTGACCAACACAACATATGCACTCTGTAAAACAAACAAACAAACAATCCCAAAAAACTAGAGCTTGAAGACTAATGCTTAAAAATATACTCCAACATTTAAAGCTGTAACAGATAAATAGCACTACTAGCCAGCAAACTTCCTACGTGACTGAAACTTTTCACCTCAGGATGAACTGCAAAAACAAGATACTTACATCAAAGAAGGCTGACATAGGTAAGATAATTACCTGATTTATCAAAGTATCTTAGCAAAATCCATGTTTCTGTTCAGTATTAAGGCAAGACACAAGAATGACGTACTGGCAGTGTGAGGGGTACGTTGCAGATGTTGATTCTGAGAGAAGCTTAGGTGTCAGATCCTTCACATGCTGCAGATGTTCAGAGAGAAGCTTAGGTGTCAGATCCTTCACAATTGAGACAGCTCATAATTATAAAGGCTTTGCTATCAAACTGGCTTTGCCAGGCAATGCTGATTTCAAGAGCTCCCGTTTCCTGATCCTCACTCTTTATTTCCAGCCTTTAGGTGGGCCACTGCTCCCTTAATTGTTTTGCAAAACTGACTGACTAGGGGGGAAGCAAAGAAGGATGTTTGAAACTCAGAAGTTTTTTATCCAGTTCAGGTGGAAGTCCCACAAATGACTTCTGGCAACAGAAAGAGCAGGCAGCTAGCATACAGAGGGGAACAGGCAGCCACCCGTTTCATAGCTGAACATAAAGTTACATGTAATAGCCAAACAAAACACACATATCCCTAAGAAGTGGGGTGGGGGAGGGGCTGGGAAGAAGCATCTCGGAGGGGGAGGGAGAGGAAACAGTCCAGACCACAAATACCTAGTTTGAGTGAACAGATCTTCCTATTTAGGGTTTATCAAGACTTTGATATCAGGTATCTGACAGACTTCCTTGTTGGTTCTTAGAAATTCACAGCTAATTTTGTTTACAACTACATGTGGCACGATGAAATTTATCTTTTGAAGCAGCACAAAAATTCAGACCAAAAACTCCTAGTATTTCAGACTTTGCAAAGATAAGGAAGCAAATTTTCTCCCGGCAAGAACAAGATATTTGCAAACATCAAAAGTAGTTTTGTATTTTTATTAATATTTACAAAATATTGTAAATTAATTACATATGGTACAAAATGCCCCAGTTACATCAGTACTGAATTATAAAAGTTTCATTTTAAAATTACTGAAAAGAACACCTTATCCAGTGTTTTTTCCCTCCAAGTAAATATACGTATCAAATTAAAAAATATAAGTATTATATTTACTTTGTGTTTCAAGACACAAGGGATCACAAAAACATCCATCTTTTTTAGATCCAGGGTAGAATTCTCGTAGTGAGCATTTTAATGCAACTACCAAGTATTGTTATTCTCAAATTAAGTATTCTCTAGAGTGAATAAAAAAAAGATTTAAAAATATGGGGAAACAGAAACAACTTCTACAGATTATTAGGGTTAGGAGATGGGAAACATAATAATGATCACAATTCATGCAGTTCTGTCACTGCTGAAATAAAATATTCCTCCTTGAGGACGTTCAAGTTAAGATCTGAACAGAACTGGTAGATAACTCTACTAGAAACATCTAATGACTGCTGCCATGATACTGGGAAAATTATCACTTTTCAGTTTCTATAAAATACAAATTTTTCTAACACATTATTTCTTGTTTTGCAGTCAAGATTCACACACCAGTAGACAACGACCTCCCTCAACAAACAAATCAAAAGCAGGTTTTGGTACATTGCTAACAACATGATAAACTAAGTAGGGGTTTTTTTGTTGTTGTTTAATCCAGCATATATGATAATATTATACAGGAATCCTCATAGAAAAGAGGACAAAATTGAGGTTTCTGCCATGGACAAAAACTTTATAAAAACATGATACAATTAAAATACAAAATATATATAGTACATGTCAGATTAGTTAGTAGTGGTATTTGAGGTTTCTGGAGACTGAAGAAATTCATAAGGATCGTGAACCATGTCTTGCTGTTCTCCAACACTCAGATGAGAGGGGCTTCCTGTAGAACATGGGGCTAAAAAAAAATCAAAACCTTTAGAAGTACAGAAAAATAATGGAGATATTTATGTATATAAACAGCATGGTTATTTCACATGTTCCTTTCAGACTTTTAAAGCAAGACAGATATTTAAATGATATTTAAACAGGTGATTTTTAAAAAGAAATTGTAAGATTCTTCAAGTAATTTAGATCCTTTTTGAAAAAGGCAGTCATTATTCTATTACTCTGAGTTGAAAAATTATACAAAATGTAATTGAGTATCATCGAACCAACATCTCCTACCTTCTCAGAAATGGCTCCAAATTGTTAAGTGGTATGTTACCCTATCACCCTGTCTTATCACTGAATTTTACAGTCAACAATGGAAGGCTATTGTAGAATCCCACCTGTTACTTGCTGCGTACAACTATGACGAAGTAAAATAAACATTATATACTCCTTAATATTTCTAAGAGCATAAAATGCAAGCGCATATAGGGATTTGCCAGTCAGTATTAATTTACTACACAATTACTTCAATCATGCCTGATCAAAAAATAAGTAACTACAATTAGTGTCCTTAATTCCACAGGTCAAAAGTATGTCTTTGCCATGCATATTTAAAACGTAATCCTGTAGTCAGAACACTGTTTTATCGGAGTAGTTTCATGCAAAGATTTATTTAAATTACAATGTAAGTTTTAACCAGTTTCAATTAGAGCAGAAGTACTGCAACTTCTGTGACGCAGGTAACTTTACCAAGATGATGTTGGTCTCTTTCAGAGGTATTGGAGAGGGAACTCAAATTGGATGACGGCCGGGATCCCACTCTGTCAGCCTGAGCTTCATGAAGGTCCTGCAGCAGCTTAGTTGTTTCATCCAGATGTAAGTGGTTATCGTCATGATCAAGCTCCTTCTTTACTTTCCCTAAGGGCAAAAACCAAACCCCATAATTAGAACACGCAGATTGACGCATGAATTGCCAAGTCACTATAAAAAAATTTCTAAAATAAATTAACACAAGTGTTGTCTATTACACAAACGAATTCCATCTTGCATTCTCCTTTGCACTTCTAAAAGGCAACAGCTGCAAATCTGTTTTCAGTATCAAGAAATACATGTTGAAATGCATTTGGCAATCCTGGAGGATGAAAGAGAGCACCATGGGATATGGCTGAAACTGAACTGACTCCCAGTATTTAAACAGCTATAAGAGTATAATTTGTCTTTCTCATCTGTTAAACTCCAGACATGAACTAATGCATTTAGTTTGCAGCAAAGGAGAGGACGTCAGTAGAAAGATTACTTAAATATCTAACTTAAAATACAGTTAAAATAGAACATGTAATTTATGGAGGTGAAGAAATCCCCACCACAGAAGGTGTGAAGAACAGTATGTTCTCCAGTTACATTGATTTTATAGTAAACCAAAAAAAATTGTGAAATTGGAAAGAACTGGAAGTACATGCCAACATACTCTGTTCTTTCACCTGAAGACTTGAAAAAAATTTCCCTCAACTTTAAACAGGAAAATAAACTCTTTCCCTTCTCTTTGGGCTGTCTTCAATGCAGACCTTGCTAACTTTGCAAGAATTGTAAGAAATAACGCCATAAGCTCTCTCTGGAAGCTAAGTAACCTAGAAGTTTGATTATTTACAGAAAGATCAAAGAAGAAAAATATAAGCAGCTTTCAGTGGAGCAAGAAATTCATAGTAAGATTGATATGTCTAAACATTATCTATAAAACAGGTATTTATTCATTTTTTACTGAACTGCAATAAAATTACTGTGTGACAGCATAATCAGAGCTTACAATTGCTTTTCAAAGAATACTGCACCTATGGGAGAAATCTGTAGAAATCTTTTTTTTCTTTAAGCTTTCAATTACCTTGGTTGTTTTATAACATATAATTCAGAATGTGAAAGATGCCAAACTGAAAGTATCTTAAATCATAAGCAGTATTTTTTTTTGTGATGACATTTTTGAAGACATCTGACCAGCTCAGCAGCCTGCAGAAATGGGAACATTACTTCTTGTAGTATTTAAAGAAGGATACCTATCAAAGACATGTATTTGAAACAACATCCTAATACTTTTAATACAACTGCCTTATTTGAAGCTGAAGTCTTTCCAACATCTGAAGTTTCTTCTGATTTTTGTTTTGGGACATTCCAAGTGGTGATATGATTGAGCTTCACATACTTACCTACTTCCCAAGTTATTTCAAAAGACAGCATATGAAGCAATAACATTT
Source organism: Aptenodytes forsteri (assembly GCF_000699145.1). Lineage (NCBI taxonomy): Eukaryota > Metazoa > Chordata > Aves > Sphenisciformes > Spheniscidae > Aptenodytes > Aptenodytes forsteri. The sequence goes on from NW_008794008.1 coordinate 208,285, forward strand.
CTGAGCCAAAGCTCCACGCTGATTCTTAAAATTTATGTTACTATGAACACATAAAAAACAAGCAAAGCTATCAAAATTGTGAGGTACAAATACTTTGGTTTCTTCAGTGGTACAGGAAAAGTTAGCTTGGCTAGCACATGGATGCCTCAAAGGAAAAACAGACGAAGGTTTCATTTACCTTGTACCAGCCCTAGACTTTTACCTATGTCAAATGTAGACTTATTACTACTTTTTGAACACTTTTTTATTCTTAGCAAATCCAGCTGTTATTTTGCCTAAATGGTACAACTAAACCATAATTGTATATTTAATTACTTACCTAACGAACTTAACATAGAAATATCAAGAGATACATCTGAATATGGTTTCATAGAGAGAAAGTCCAAGTCAGAAGTGTTACTGTCTCCAGCAGATTCTCCAACCTATTAAAATACAAGAAACAGAAAGACTAGCAATAGTTACAAGCTGTTATACAAACTTTTTAATGTTTAAGGTAAACGCATGAATCCATACTCTCAAAAGTGTGCACCACAACACTTGAGACTGGAGCATCCATAACCATCTTGGCTAACCTGCAACTCACAGGCAGCTCAAACATGGTTCCAGGACAGACCAGTCATATGAATGTCAAGGGAGCTGCAGGGTAGTCTAAATATCTTTCATCTCATCATCTGGGACTGTTGAAACCGACATTACCAAATCCTCTGAGACTCAATTACATGCTCAACTCATCCCTGTCCCATGGCAGAACCCTGGCGGTGGGAAGCATTATTAGTATCCCCCATCATGAACCACTCCCAGATCCCCTTTTCCCTCACCTTGTCAATGCAACACTGGATTTATTGAAATTTTTAGTATGTGACTAATTAAACCAGTAAGGTGGGCCTCCCTATACACAGTATCAGCTGGAGCTGGTCTCTCAAGTATTTTTTCTATACGTTTGGATAATGAAATACAGCCTGCACTACAACAATTTCATTTTTTCCATACCTGTTGCAATACTGCTATGCAATGGCAAAAAATAAGAGATCAAAGTCGTTAAGCTTCAAAACACATTCTAACAGAATTCTCTGAAGTTGCCTATTCCAGCAGGAGGAGTAAGACATGCAGGTAAATACACAACCAGGTATTATCTTTTAGAAATATGAAAATGAAACTTCTGACTTTCATGAATCGCACTTTCATGAATTAACGTAACCAGTCACCTTCTAGAGAAATACAAATGTTTCCACAAAACATAAGGAATATTTATAAAACTAAGTTTTATTAGTTGCTATAATGTAATCCATATAAATTTTATGGGAATTGCCATGGAATACAGTGCATATCTTTTGTTGTCACAAATAATTTGCAAGACAAAACCTGTACCACTTAAAGAAACATTTGATTAGTAGCTGTGAAAGCGTAAGATACGCACTATTTACCCGTACTTTCTAACAGTCATTTTCAATGGATGTGGTACAACTGATAAGTACTACTGTTTTTTTCCACTTACAGCAGGTCGAACCTCAAATATTCATCAGCAGATCAAGTATTTTTCAGATTCCTAAGTGGTCTGTCTGCCTCTGAGATTTAGTTATGCATGCTGAATTAAACTAGAGAATACAAAACAACAGGAAAAACAAAGCCACTAACTAAAATAGACTGTCAGAGAATCCATTTTAAGTACCTAAAGCTTATTCTAGATATTGTAATTTTAATCTTCTACCTCATAGCATGCACATCCTTGCACTAAAACAAAATGAATGATGAATGTCTTTTTTTTTTTTTAACCACACAAACCATTTTACCATAATCTGTTTGGAAGAATCCGGACAGGTATTACGCAACTTGTGTTCTTCTTTTATGAGAACTGGCAGAACCTAAAGAACCAAATCATATTTTAGATCTTAGCATTTATAGCTTATACTTATGTTTCCTAAGAATACTCTTAGTTTGTATAATTTACTGGTTTACCATGATTGGATCCTAGGCCACCACAGAACACTATCATGTTTTGTGATGTTTGAATAATTTAGAACTAACCAGGACAGCCTGTTAGAACAGCCTCTTTAGGACTAACCTAACAGCCTCGTCTTTATCACATACTCCACTTATCAATCTTTACTGTACTATTATACAGAACAGATGCACATTAAATAAAATTAGGAATTTGAATGTTGCAAGCCCAGATAACATCACTTTCCCTACTTTAAATGCCAAGACACTTTTCCCAGTAAAAAAAACCCTAAAACAACAGTCTGAGTATCAGCATAACTTACTTTAACTTCATCCAGTGGTTTTACTGGGATGTTTCGCCTCTGGAAAGAAAGAATACTAACAATTATTTATCCCCTTACTAATCTTTTGCCCACGAACTTTATATTCAAGTGCAGTATCTTAGTCATTACTTCAGTAACTTCTGATTCCAAATCATTTAAGGTTGCACTTTCAGAGATATTCATTCTTACTCAAATGTAGCAGCACAAAATACTCAAGCATAAAACACCATGGCACACCATTACTGAAACACATTTAATTGCACAAAATCTGTACATATCCACATATGTCACAACTGAACAGCATTTCTAAGTGTAAATAGCCATTGACCATTTGAAAGGTATTCAGAAATTCTCATTTGGAACAATATTCATAGAACAAGGTGGCAAAAAGGGAAAGGCACATGTTTTATTTTAAAGCTAAGTTAATAAGTGGTGTACACACCTTTCTAGATGTAGAAGAATATTCACAATATTGTTTTTGAACTTCTGAATTTTTTTGAACTAATCCTTTACATTTCTTCCTGTTTCCTATACAATCTTTTTCCAGTAGGGACTGGAAAAAAATACCCAGAAAATTCTGAAGGATCCTCTGTATTTTTCATTCTATTGAGTCCTTTTCCCCAAACATCCCCCACCCTATTCTAAGTCTGCAGAGATTTAGCATAATCTCATTCCCACCCCGTCAGGAAGTCTGAGTACCTTCCATTATCCCCACCGCCTCCCTTTCTTTATTCTTGAATCATTCAGAATGCCATAATTTTAAACAGCAGACAATTATTTCAAACTAACAGTGGTTTTCAGAGTGAAGATAACATGAAACAAGATTTTGCAGTTGCTGGTAGTCTATTTTGTCTTGGGAATGCAAACATTCCCACTACAATTATACACATTTCTGAGAAAAATCTCTTCTCCAGTCTTAATATGAATCTCCTAGGTAAAGTGCTTTTAGAAATAAGTTGAAAGTTTTCCCTTCAGACATACTACATGAATTTAAAAGCTAACACTGATGGGTAATACATACCTGTACAGCGATATTAATCTATTCTCCAACATTATTTCAACATTGTAAATAATTAAGCCTTCCACAAGGAATATATTTTGCATTTAAATTAAGAAAAAAAAAGTCCTTAACAAAATCATTGCAACATAACTCAGAAGCAGATACATAAGTCATGACATTGAGTGACAGGGCTGCCCAAACACTATTCAGTTGATTGGTCCCTTCTCCCCCTGCTATGTTGCACACCCCCCTCTTCCTTTCTGCAGTAACATAGTGAACCACATTGGAGAATTGATCTAGCTGGAGAAAAGAAAAAGATTACTTCTCTGCTGATTAATTCAGTTTCTAATTTGGTTCACCGCATGGTTGCATGAACAGCTAAGCCTGCACTGCTTAAACTGACAGTGGAAAACAAAGCATCTCATGCAATATTAAAAAACAGAAACAGGTCCATTCTTGTTTTGATGAACTTGTGACATTTCTGTGTATCAAGTACACACCTGCTTTAGTTGATAAATAGTTTTGGAATGATCTCCACTAGTGATCTGGTCCAGAAGATCATCTACTATTTTCTTGCTGTAATTTCCAGCATCCTTCACAAATTCTTGTAAGCTAGTAGGAATGGAGATATAAGCATTACAGAAAATGTTTACTTTCATTAAAAATATTTCAACTTATAATATGGTTTTCCCCAACTATGCTGCATTACATCTACATTTTCCTTGTTCTTTTACCCTTTTATGCTTCTTCAGAAAAGCAATTAAGGCCTTCAAGATAGGGGTTTTTTTTCTTCTTTTTTTTTTTTTTTTTAAATGGAAGTAAATGTTTGTGCAAACTTGTTTTTCACAACTATCAGAAAATTTTCACTTGAACTATCATTGGCAGCGGGTTAAAAAAACCACAAAGAAAAGAAAAAAGCTTGTGATTAATTCTTTCCCTCCAAGATTAACAATTTAATGAAAAGTGGCATTTTCCTTTGCAAGTAGCTCTAACTGTTTTGAAACTCCTTGAAAAATATCACTGTTTTTAAGTCACTGAAATCTATTACTTGCATGTCTAAACCTACTTACTGCTGGGTTTAAAGCAAAATGCTAAATCTTTAGCAACCTATAATATCCTGTGGTCAAAGACCCTAATAACAAGATCCATAACAGCCTTGCAATAAAATAGGGTAACTTAAAAGTGGAAATGGAAAACAAACAAACAAACGAACAAACCAGCCAACCCAAAACCAAAAAAACCCCCCACCAACCATGATGAAAGCTAGCTTCAATTTTTATAGCGAGTTATTTTTAAAATGTTTTAGGAAAAAATATCAGGATTTGGAGGTTCCTAGTTGACATTTAGTCCAAATTGCTTTTCATAAAATTGCTATGAGAAGTTAAGCCTCCTAATAAGGAAGTGCTTACCTTAAGGCACACTGTATCCCAGTTTCATCGCCATAAGCTGAGTACAGGAGTTCCATTTCATCTGATTTCAAATCATGAAATATAGAGTTGTTTTGCATGGAAGGTGCTGTACTAGCACTTGTAAGAAAGGTTACTAGACAGGTAGAAGAAAGAGATGACAAATGATTAACACAAGTGTAAAAGATTACTTGGGGGGACAAAAAAAGAAAAAAAGATTTTGTTTTCTGGAACAGATACAGCAAGTGCAGTGTGGTTTTTTCCTCCAATTGAAATCATGAGCAATATCTCAAGGACAATTCCAGACTTTAGAATCAGTGCAACTATTTTAACCATATAAATAAACATACTTACACTACTGGAAAATAAAGAACTAAGTTAACCAACCCACTCCCACAAAAAAAAAAATTCATCGCCCTGCCCCCTTTTATATTTCTGCTTTTTGCATGTGTCTACTTCACTGTTGTTTGCCAGTCAGTTTCTGGAGAACAGATTAGAAACGATTAAAAATGTCAATAATACTAGTTTATTAAAAAAAAAAAAAAAAAAAAAAAAATCACAGTTCGTGAAATCCTTGTCATATGATACAAAAATGCAAATGACCAAAAGGTTTTTTTCTCAACTCTAAGCACAGTTGCTCAGGAAAAATTATTTCCTCCAGAGAAAATGGAGTACCATCATTGGAAAGCTTCTAGTGTGGCTATAACACTAAGGCAAAACATTAATCCATTAACTCCTAATTAAGTTATGTTTAATAGGCAGAAAAGTCAATTTAATTAAAACTGCATTCTGCTGTAAATGGAATAATTATGTATTATAGAAATAACCAAGTGAGCTTTCATTTGGTGACAGGTATAATCTGAAATTATTTTATATTAAGAAATTGCTCAAACATTTAATTAACACAAAGTTAAAACACGTTCTTTGGCATTTACCTTTATTTCTTCGTTCATCTTTAAAGCCCAGTGTAGTGAAGCCAGGTAATAATTTGCTTGACAGTGAACTCAGATCCACTGGGTGAGTCTCTTCTTCTAATTATTTGATTTAAAAGAAGATAATTTTTAGAAAAGCATTTCATGTTTAAAATTTATTTATGATGAATATTTAGATTTTGCTATTTTAAAAAGCTGCAGTTAAAATAAAGGCTAAATGTTTTAATCTGTACATTTTTATTAAGGATAGGTAGTGTAATTCAGGTTCTCCATTTAAATTTCAAATACATGCTGTAAATATGTTTCCATCTCTTATGCACAAGATCTATGGCTTGCTTAGTTATTCCACTTTTAAAGTATACAGCAGCACCTGAAATTCTTTTACTAGCTGATTCACAAACATTCAATTTCCAGATATTGTGAAGCGATAAAAGCAATTTCTTATGTTGACTAAGTGGTAGTTTGTCTATAGAAACCCAGACACCACGAAAAGAACCCTGTTAAGATAATTACCATTATGGCTATAGCAATATTTTTTTCTTCTAAAGTTCTGAGAACTGCTTAATTAAAATGGCTCAAAATAATTTGGAATATGCTTTTAAACTCAAAAAAAAAAAAAATCCCAAGAACATTTAGGACACTTCCAGTTATTTTACATCTCTCTGGCTGTTATGGAATCTAATGGTAATTATGCTCAATTACTGAACAACAGAAAGCAAGTTTATCCATAGAACCTTACTAGGATAAAAAAAATAAACTACAACAAAAATTCAGATTATACTATTAGCTGTAAATTCAGTGTAACTAGTATTAACTATAGAAACAATCAAAAAAGATTCTGGAGCACAGAAACATCAGGAAGCAGGACGGTACAGCACACAGTGAAAGCTTGCTCTGCTCCCATTACCATCACTGTCTAAATTTTCAGTGGCATGATTTCAGAGGTATTAAATCACATTGATTTCATTATTTTATTTTTTCGGAAATAGGTAAGGGCATGATGGCAGCCAAAATGCTCAATTTCATTCCAGAAAAATTTACTACCAAATGAAAAGGAATTTAGACAGTAATAGAGTTACAGGCTTGTATCTCCCAATCAAAAAATCAACAGAAATGCAACTAGTCAAAAGGGTTCATGCATTCATCAATGCAACAATAGGTAAGCTGTGAACGAATTCCAGTCTCAAAAGGTGCAGAGAAGGAAGTGCTAAATCAACATGACATACAGCAGCATAAAGACTATGACATTTCGTTCATTACAAACTTTCAAAATTTCTGCATTTTGGAGCTTGAAACTAAAACAAGTGGAAAGCATTAAGACAATATAAATAATGTACAGTAGTAACACAAACAAAAACCCACAGAAAAGATCAAGGAACTAAAGAAAAACAATTAAGCAAAACCTAATTAACTTAAAACTGAAATTTAGCTAATAATTTAAATTAGGAAATTAAAAAAAAGATTATTCTGAATTTGCATCTGTGCACTGCACATTTACATAGGATTACAGCACTTTCATTCACCTTTTGTCTATTAGATTTTAACACTACAGGGTACTTGGAGCAAAAGCCTGTCTTCCAAGTTCTCTATAAAGTTGTAGCAATGCGTAAGTGCTTATAAATAGATATTATTTTACCTTCTTACTGTTAGCATCAGTAAAACAGAGCATCTGAAGAGTGAAAATTTGAAAGGCAAAGAGAAACATCTTATATTGGAGATACTAAATATAGCTGTAGGGGAAGATGATTTGGGGAATATATATTTTTTTAAAAACTCATCTAAACCACAGAGGATCTGCATGTACAGTTAACACTTCAAAATCCGCTAGAACATTCAATATTAGAAATGTTTGCTTGAAAGTTTATGGCATTTACCTTCTGCTTCTGGATCAGATGAATTTACTACACTAAATAAAAGAGTTCCATCTCCATTTTTTTTCAGATAACCAATCTGTAAATAAAACCACAAAGATATAGACACAATCATTCAAAACCGTCCAAACTCAAGGAAGGAGTTGCTTACTTACACAGAAAACTATAAAAAGCATTTTTAGCTGTATTCAGATCCTGCACTCTGGTATTCCCTTTTTAATACAGACAATCTTGGGTCACAACTATTTATCACTGCCTAGCAAATGCTTCAGAACAGAAGATTTAGGAGTAAAAGTTTGTATATCATATATACAACTCCTTATTCATCTTCCTAAATCACATCTAAAGTTTGCATCCAAGACAAAAACAATTCCATTATAATCAGTATGGAGCCAGGCTTTCTGACTGCCAACCCTTGAGTACACTTTCTTTTTAGAAGCAGAACTGTAACTCCTATCCACAATCTACCACAGTTTATTTTCAAATCTAGACTGAACTGCTTGTTTTCATATCTCACCCACAACTTTCTGTAATTAGAAGTACTTTTATGAACACACTATCAAATTCTTAAAGAGGAAGAAGTGCTGTGACAGACCTATCAGAGCACACAAATACAACACTAAAAAGACAGCCAGAGATGTGAAAGACAATAGAACACACGGGGTCTGTAAAGATAGAGCCAGAACTGATGCAACAAATGAAGCTGATGTCAGAAACTGACTACACATGAATTGTGCAAAAAAGACTGTAACTTCTCAGTAAAGACAGAAAATGAAAACTATGCTCTCCCTAAAGAAGAATTAGTAAATACTTCCAAGTAAATTTAACAATAAAACTCTCCCCTATTTTGGTATTTTTTCCCCTCCCTCTTAAAAAGTTTAAAATTCTCTCCATACATAAGGCCAAAGCTAATTTGGCATTTGATAAAAATAGAGGTGATAAATGCTGGAAAGAGAATGAACAGGAACAATACCTTCAAGCGATGGCAAAAGTTAATAATAGCTGAACTCTAAGAACATGTCGGTGTTACCTAGATTCAGTGGGATCTGCAGTGGGTTGTCTAGCTGATTAACAGCCTAGACAATTAAGAGTTGCACACCTAGAACACCTCTTTCTTGCATCAGCATGAAAGACCTTTTCAGTAAAGCTAGCAATTAGCAGAAGATTGGTATTGCTTTAAAGGGTTTTTAAAAAGCCACTCCTACTTTGGAGGTTTCAAATAGCCTTCAATCCTACCAAGTCTAATTATCCAAAGAAACAGAAATATACTGAAGAAGCTAAACCTTCTCCCACTGTTCTTTGAGGCTTTACTTCCTAATCCAGTTGAGCCTAAGGTGACTGCATAACAAGGGCCATTGTCCAAGAAACAGGCATTTAAGTTTGAAGACACAACTGCTACCACTAATGCTTCAAAGCAAATGTTTCTCCTGCAATAGTTGTTAAAAAAATACGTGGAAAATGCAGGATGTAGCAACATCCTGATTCTTTTTTCGATTGCAGTGGTCACTACAGTATGTGACAGAATGAGAAATGAGGACAAAGTATAAGACTCCAAACGATGCAAGGGAAACAGAGTAAACATATCTGGTGGTAATAAGACTCCACACGATGCAAGGGAAACAGAGTAAACATATCTCAACATAGATCTGTGGCGAATGCCTGTAGCATTCACTCCAACCCTAGCATGAAGTAATGAAGGAATCCACCATTACTACATAGCTGAGAAAAACACAACCCATAAACAGATAGTGCTGAGAAAACTGCACTGACAGTATCACTGAGCTTTTCCTTCTAACTCTTGGAACAGCACAAAAACCAAATGCATAGAACAGTATCAGAATCACGTTCAAGATGATCAAACCTGCGGTTAGCACTGTCCAGAATTCCAACATGGACAAACTACTGCTATCTTCTCCTAGTCACTGAAGGATGTCTGTATTTTGTACTCACACAAGAATGTGCTATAGCTGACAGCTACTACTTGTAGGTACAAAACTACAAGAGGTTCTGGACTTCTCATTGAAAACAGTAATCTAACACTTAAAAATTACTGAATTCCTGGGGGGGGGCGCGGAGTCCTAATAAACCTTCAGCCTATGCCAAAGTTTGCTTTTTCTGAGGTTGCAACAATAGGAAGAGCGTGATGCTATTTTAATCACTTTCAATGCTAAGGGTTGTAATTAAGGAAGCCAGATGCAAGACTGAGTAACATTTCACGGTTTTCTGCAAGTGATTTCTAAAGATGTTCCACACACAATACAACCTGAGATCCATTTAGGACACCATACAATGGGCTTCAGTGGGAACTAAATGATAGATAATAAGTCATATTGGTATTCCACACAGAGCATACAGATGCTACATGCTAGATGTTACAGTCTCAGAAAATGTAGTATTAAAGCCTGTTTCCTAAGATGAAACAAAGCATTCAATAGTCAGACACAAAATTGTGAACTTTGTTGTGCAGTAGACCTTGCTGTTGGGTAGATATCGATTGATCCTATCCCGAGCTTCATCTGCTGCATGTTCCACTAGTGCCAGGACATGTTCTTCAGCAGTGCTATCTGTCAGGCTGCACGCATTTCCCTCAGGTTCAAATATGCAACTAAGAAAGAAGAGGAGTAGCTGTAGAAATTAAAAGCTAAAACAAAACAAAGGGCTGAATTCTGGGTTTGCTAAATAGAACAATCAGTCCCACTCCTCTCCCATTGTCAGTCTACTTCAGCATTTAAGTGGAATTATAATCATATTATGAAACTGAAGTTTTGCAGCAGAAGCTGAGAACTACCAAACTACTGAACTTCAAAAATTTAATTGTTTCTGTACCTTGATGAAAATAAAGGAAAGTATTACAAAACAGAGATTGGGAGTAAAATTGCATTAATACAAGGTGAATGCTGTATGCGTCCTTAGTCTCCCACATGCACGAATATGCTATTTTCACAAATTCCAAACAGAAAGATGCAGAAAAGAAATTATGTGATGGGGGAATGGAGACTGTGTAACTCTAATCTGAGAAAAAAACCCAACAGGCTGCATTTATTAGGATTATGTCATTTAGTTGCTTGTAGAAGTAGGACACTGCTCCCAGTCTAACAGGGAGTCCTTTAGTTCCTATGTTTGTTAATACTGGCAATTAGTATCCCTAATCAGCATCAATCACACCATTCCTCCTCATTGAAATTACAGAATTTAACATTTATCTTTCAGTAGATCCCTTTTCATTAAAGCACCAAAACAGTAAAAACATAACAAATAAGCATACTTAAGATGGAACAGGACATAGCTATTATATAAAATCAGAGGAAGGTAGTATTATAAGGGGAAGGGTGAAGATATCATAGGATATGGCAGTCTTCATTATATTATGTATTTAAAATAAACTTTGTACATCAAAATCTTTCAGGGCATTATATGGACATTAGACACTAGGGCCAAACACCTTAGGTACTGGGTAGAGCATCTCCTCACACCAAATCCATTTCTCTCTCCTGGGGTATCTTCTTCCATTTGCTTAGCTAAGAATTTCTCTCTGTATAGAGATTCAGATCCGATACACAAGAAAGTTTTGCTATTAAAGACAATAAAAACATCACAGGATCATACTATTATGAGACAAATGTGTTATACGATTTTTGTTTCATTGAAACTTTAAGAAAGGGTGTACACAGCAGGAAACTCCTCAACAACTGGCACTTTCTATCACACTCTGCAGAATACTTAATGGACAAGAATTTTGAGAGAGTGTTCAAAAGGTTGCAACATCCTGGACAAAATTTTCTAAAACTACTTAGAAATTAGGATGTGCAAGCGATCAAGTCACTTTTTAAACTACAGTATAGAGGTCTAAACTGCTTTAACACTTTGCAAACATTGACTTCAACTCTTTCTCTGTTTTAACTGTGAAATATGAAGGCAAAAATATCTGCTACTAGGTTCGATTCTCCCCCCAAAGTTCTTATTATACATCAAAAAGAATACTATCCATCCTACTGATGCCAAAATACAAGTGTTTAAAAGGTCAAGTTAATTAGAAAAACCAAATTAATTCCAACTACTAAAGTTACATAAACATTGAAAAGAACAGGAAAGTAAATTTATACCACATCTGATTGCAAGGAAACTGGTATCAGGATAAAATTAAAGTTCAGTTATTTTTAACTATCTGAACTGTATGTTAAGGTAGATATTAAAGACAGAGCAGTACTATATTGCTTGGCAGTCTCAATTTCTTGCTCTGTTAGCTATGTGTATTTGAAGATGAGCACACAAAAAGTGGCAAAGTACAAAGTTACTCCTGTAATGGAGTTTATGTAAGAATTAATCAGAAGAGAAAATCTATTATTCTGGGCACCAAACCAAATCATCATATCTTTAAAAAAAAAAAAAACAACCAACCCACTAAACAAAAAACAAACCACCTCCCCCCAAATCAAGTCTCGTTTACAGAAAGGTACTTTCAGTTAATTCCTATACACAATCCATTAAACAAAGAACAAATTACACTTTGATAATTCTCCATGATACAGCAACAGATGCTTCTGTATGCTGACATTATAGAATAGTTCCAGCCAAAAAAATTACTCAGTTTAAAATTATTTTTGAAGATACATGTTGCAGTCTCCTATTTCCACAGAACAACTACATTAAAATACTACTTCTTCCATCAGACATTAAGCAGGATTACAAAAATGCTTGAAGTGTAACAAAACACATGTGGCTGATTAGAACTCTAAAGTTCACTTCTAACAAAAATGAGAGAGCATGAACTTGAAATAAGTTACATTTAACTTTTTCTACTTTGGATGTTTAAGAAAGAAGCCTGCAGAACCCATCTACATGATCAGATTATTTAAGACATGACTAGTAATGCTCTGTTAGTTTTATCCTCATAACATTCCAGTTGATATAACAGAAAATAAAACCCTTTGACTAAAATTAGATTTTAGCTATAAAAACACAAATTTGTGACACAGGGGTGCCTATTAGCTGAAAGATAGCTACTGCACTAGCAATGTATTTTACAAAGAAGCTTAAAAAGATTTCAGTGGGAAGATGTTATCATCTGCTCTAGAAATAATCTCCTGTACCTCTATATCCTGCCAGAAAGACTAAAGTTTAATAATATCATTTACTTATCTGGGGCCACTTTGCCTTCCCAGAAAGATCCTGTTAGATTTTGATACAGTCAATCATTTTGGGGGGGGGGGGGGGGGGACAACGAAAGGTATTTGTGGCTATGTTAAAAATGAAAGAACATTTCAAACCATTATGAGAAGAAACTACTCATTATTTAATACAGATATAAAGAAGGATAAAAATATCTACATATACATTAACTTTATGTGTTTAAAAGAATATGCAGTCATTCTTTGAATTGTTTGTTTCAAGTTGGGAATCACTGGGTTATTAAACTACTTCTATAAATAAACAAAATACGATAAAATTGCCCATTTATCCTATGGACCACAAGGAGGAAGGCTCAATGGAGTTTTTCTTTGATTCTTTGCTGCTGTCTAATACTACAAAAGCTGCAACAAACCAGTAAGCATGCCCATTAAAACCTTTACCTAATAACTTCTTTATTTTGCTTTTTGGATTTCTTGGTAGTCTCTGCTTGTACAGGAACAACTTCAGGGACAGGTTCCTCAACTGCTGTGTCTTCATCACCCAAAAGAGCTGCCTGCTGAGAAAAATCCATGTCCTGCATAAACGACATGCTGCGCTTCAAAGCTAACAGCCGTTCCTAGAATCAGAAAGGACAGAGCGGCAGGGACTTAACCTTTCCCTCATAGCCAAGATGCTATGATAATGGGATGGGATGGGAATGGCCATGGCCTTATTTTGTTCTTAATGCCTCGTTTCCAATGGCGATGCAACATGATTTGGTCATGGTAGCATGGCATCAGAATTTCTGCAGCCCAACTATCAAGAGAGAAACAAACAAAAAAAAACTGCATATGCAAAGACAACTGCCTGTTTTACACAAAACTTACCATAACTGCAACACATGCGCGCGCACACACACACACAGAGTAGCTCACCAAAATAACTTCATTTTACAAGCCAACAACTGTATTTGAGTAAAAAGTGTGTTTGCACGCACGCATCTGTGAAACCCTGAAACCTCCCCTACACCCACCACCTTCAAAAAAGAAAAGCTTTCTTGTTTATGCAGAAATAAAACTTAAATGAGATCTTGTTTTCAAAGTTTCAGAAGCAATATTTTACAGTTGTTTTTTATATACATGGATCTTAATTGCTTCCACTGAGGCCAGTGGAAGAAGCTCCTACAGACTTCAGTGGTGCAGATAAGGTTGAGAAATAAGGGTGTGGTTATAACAAGAATGCTATCAAGCCCTTAAATACAGCAGCACTAACAGGCACTGCTATAATTAATCACAGATGGATGAAATAACATTTGTCATTGTTATTAATTATGTTCCTTTTAAGTATGACAAAAAAACCCCCAAAGAGTTTCTGCTTTTTGTTTTTAATAGGTCTCTTACTTTGCTCATCATCTTAAAGCCTGTGTGCAGTATCTTCTTGGCTAGCTTGTAGTAAACAGTATCTGGTCTGTTGTAAGTCATTGCATTATCACACATCAGTTTAAAATCTGCCTGTAAAATACAAAACAAAAGAACTGTTAAAATTTTGAACTCCTTTGTTAAATGACTGGAAGATACAATTCCATCATGGCAGCTCTGGGAAGAACACAATAATACTTTAGCAGCAGGCTCACAGAGTGAATGGAAGCCAAAAGGTAACAGAGTTGCAAAGGTTTGAGCCCTTTTTGCTTCTTCAAGATGCTCAGTTTTGTTTGGAATTGGCTTTTTGGTTATAAAAAACTCCCACAACTTTTCCCTAAATGGCAAATGTAACATTTCCTCCTCATGCAAATGGACCAAACAGAAGAAATGGAGAAATTAATAGGACTGAGGCACCAAGGGAAGTACTTTTTGGTGTTTTTCCCCCACCTTCTAAATCAGAATAGACTTGAGAAATACTATGACATCAGAAAGATACAAAGTGTCTTACACATAATTTTAATTCTAGTAATTTGACCACTTCTTCGGTCACTTGCACTAAAACAAAAAAGAAAAGAAAACTTCAAAGCATAAGAAACAGCCTTCTAGATGCCCATCACATGCAACAAAAGAACAGAACAGCCAAGCCTGATTTTGTCTTCTCCTTTGAATGGTTATCTGTCATACATAATTTCAAGTAATTTTTACTGATGCAAGTTCCCAAAACAAAGGTGCAACACACTCCACTGTAAATAGAACAAAAAAAATTCGTTGCAGATTGCAAAAGCTTTTTATAGGGTGCTTTTTTTCTAGTCACATGCTACTGATCTGTAGAGTAAAGCATGGAAAGCATTATTAGAAGCTCTATGAAACACTGAATTAAAAAGACATTATTATATGCCTCTGAAAATTTCTTAAGTTGGCAAATCAAGAACGAAGAATCACGTAGTAGTCTTTCCAGGCACTTCACAAATTGGATCCTAACAAATTAAACTGGCATCTGATTTAAGAACATATTTTTCTCTCTTAATAACTTTTCAATATTTAAACAATGATCGTTCAAGCAATTAGGTTTCATTTATTCTGTAGACACAAATGCAAATGTTTTTTGTGCACGAGTCCACTATATTTGATGATGACCTGATTATGAGCAAAAGTGTATGCAAACAGAATGGTATGCTTTTTGAAAAGTTAACCCATTGAGTTTACAGACCAGTGAATAAATTTGCTGAGACAAAGATTTTTGAAGGTTACTATTGTGGTTGGACATAGAAGTCTTTCTAAAGACTTTCTCTGGCACCCATTTACAAAAAATAACCTTGCCCTACTGCAATCCTGATCAGATTCTGTAAAAACAAAAAATTGTTTTATTTCCTGTTTCTATACAGGGATGTCAGAGCAGTGCTCTCCTAATCATTTAGTAGTTGTCATCAAGCCCATACTAAGCAAGTAGGTGAACAGTTACAATTGGTGGTCTGTGACTTTCCATAGCATTTAAGCCATCTGCCTTCACTTAACGAGACCATCACAAAAACAGAAATTGAGAAGGTGACATGGAGGAGCAAACTATGAGCCAAGCAGATAAAGAAGCCCATGTGAGCTATACATCTAGCGATGGCCTTTGAAGTGCTGCAGAAAAGGACAGAGAAGAGTCTTTTGCTTGCCCAACTTTGAAGTAGACCCTTTTTTCGGCAGCAAAACTGATGAGTTTTCTGCAGCAATTTCCCCTCTTCTAAATGCAGCAAATGGTTCTTGCAGATTCTACTCTTAGATTATTTATTGACTTGTGACTAGCCTCAGCTAGTTATAATAATAGGTATATCAGAAACGAAAGATATCCCTTTGAGCAGGCCTTGGTTTAGAGGTCAAAAACCTATAAGCTTCATTTCTGTATTACACAGAATTACAAAGGCATAAGCATAATTAGGTACACTCATATCTAGAAAGGGAGTCCAACCTCTTTGTCACTGTAAGATGGACAGACTTCTAGCAACCATTTATTGCTCCACAGAGTATCAGCAGAAACCAAGTCCTTCAGAAAAAAAAGAATCTGTCAGTCTAAACAATACTGCGATTTTCATTTTTTTTTAGGTTGCTATCCTACCAGTTTCAGTATTACAACCTTGCCTGTAACTAAATAGAGCCACAGAGCTCCCATTCAAACTTCCTTTTTAAGTTGCTCAGTAAGAGAAACCAGCAAGCCAATAGAATTTAGAGACCTGAAGGCATTGCTGACGGCAATGCAATTATGAATCCTTCTTTACTTTTTCCTATAGAATCTCTATACTTTTTTTGAAAAATAAAGCATACATAACAAAACAGAATAATCTTTGTCAAAGCACCTATAGGAAATATAAGCCATTCTTTGCTCACCTTGCTGGACCTTTCAAAAGAAGAAATTAACCCTGAGAAGCAAGCCAATGCTCTCTGCCAAGTTTATTGTTATATCAACACCACTCCAGAAAACAATAGTACTGAAGGCAGTTAATAGAACTTCACGAATCAGTTAAAGAAAACTCTTTTCCTTCCAGGAGCTGGCAATACCATGAAAAGATTTCTTACTGCATTGTCTGTAAAACCACAATGCATCCATTAAGGTATTACAGCAATAGCAATACACAAAATAGCTAAGGCAAGTTGCCAATAAACTTGCCAAGTAAGTTTCTGCCAAAAGACCATTCCAAATGAAGTTATATGGAAAACAGGACAATTAAAGATAAAAAATACGTAGTTGTTATTGAATCTAATACAAAATGTTTCAGTATATCCACAGTTTTCTTGCAGACATGTCAAAATTGCCTTTTAAACAATCTAACTAGGTCTAGATTAAAAAAAACAAAAAAAAGAAAAAAGGGAGCTCCAGGTTCTTCAACCGCTGAAGCCTTTGTGATAGTCTTACTCCTGCTTATGTCTAGCAGCATGAATTCCATAGAACTTTAGAGCATGTTCTTGGTTTCTACAGTAATTTGTAATAGAATCTGACAAATATAGAGCTTCCACATTGAGAAACAAAGCAAGAAACCCATTCTAACACACAGAATATACAAAAGTGCTCAGTTCTGAAAAAATGCGCATTAAAATAATTAATGTAAGAAAGGTTCTACAGTTGAAAAGAATCTTCAGTTTCTTAATAAAGAGTTCTGAAATAACTAAATTTCTATCAATTCACCTTGAATTCAGTGACTGATTTGTATTCATTTGCTGCAATTTTTTCCTTCATCGTACCAAAATCCATGGGGTGCTTTATTATCATGGAATATCCAGGAGCGATGGCATCCGTGACTGGAAAAGCAAAAAACCCATGAGGATCTTTCCTAAAAATAAAAACAATACATTTAGATTTATATCAGCAAACAAAATGATCATTGTTTTTATACTACATGAATGGTATAAAAAGAATAGTACTACACAAAAGAAAAAACACCAAAAGCACTCCATAAAACAGAAGCATATTTGAAAAATTTCCTTATACAGGAGAGAATTTTGGTTACAAACTTGTAGACTTTTTGAAAGAGATTCAGCTAGTTCTTGAATTACTTAATTATTTCTTGTATGCTTTCTGTGTCTCTGTTTACGCACCAAATGGGTCTTTTGGCTTCACTGAGTAATAACCTCTTCAATTCTTCTTGTTCATGAGGTCCTCTAAAAATAACTACAGTGTTTAATATTTTCAATTAGTTCCAAATTCAGCTTATTGCTATGTATTAAAAAAGGAAAATGAAGTATTTTGTTTGGTTGGTTGGTTTTAAAAACATGAGGTACAGGGTTAACATTTTATGGAAAACAATAAAATAAAAAGCCTCTCCAAATTAAGAGGATTATCAAGTAAGCAGGTCTAAACTTGCTTTGGTATCTGACAGAGGACACAGAATAAGCAAAATTGCATGAGAACAGTTCAATCTTTTAAACTATTAAAAAATTCATAACTTTTTTAATTCCTAAACTAAGTCGTTAATATTTAATAAATTTATAATGGCAATGTATCCTCTGCCCAAAACACTTCCCTGCCAAAGGCTAGAATTACATAGTTGGTAATAATTTTCCTCAACTAATCTTTTAAAGCTACCAGGTCTGACATGGTTGCAAAGGTTAGCAAACATATTACAGCCAGTCTTTAGGCACTATTTTCAAACAGAAAACCAGGATAAGTAGTTGTAAAGTAACACATACAAATATGCATTAGACACTGTCAACACAGCTGTACATACAATACACTTAATACCTTTGAAGCTGGCGAAGGAAGTGTTCTAGTAATTGCTGGATCGGTGTGCTCTCATTTTCAGCTGCAGTTTGAGACGGAAACACAGATAAGTGCAAAGAAACAGAATGTAGGTATATTTATTTAAAAATATAAATACCAGAGAGAAAAATCTTAACTACAAGTACAGCTTGTACTCATCTGAAGGTCAATGAGACATGGATTTCAAAGCAGAAGCACATCAAATCTCTAAGCATACAGTAACTATTTCTGCTCCTTTACTACTTACTGAGTTTTAATCACATTAAAAACTAGTAGACATTAAATCAGATGTAATGCTAAGTCTAGTAGTTGTAAGAAAATGTATTAATAAGGTAAAAGTAAGGTGTTATGCATTTTTACAGGAAAAGAAAAGTGAAACTTCATTGCTCAAATACTGCAGTTGGGAAGCCCGCATTCTTACAACGTTATCCGTGCAATTTTAATGGTTTCTTTACCATAACACCAATGCAATTAGCTTCTCTGAATCTTTTCCATCAAAGAGAGTGACAAATAGATGCAGATTTGCTGGCAAGAGAGGTACTGATTACGATTTCACTTCCTGTACAGATTAAACAGTAAACACTACACATTAATTACCTGTTCCATGCACATACTTGAAAAAGACTGGCTTTAATGTGAAGTTTGAAAAACTAAAGAAGCAGCATGCTGAAATCTAGAATTAAAACTCCAACTCTTCATCATGGTAATGGAGAGACATTTCCCTTCTTAACCATATAACCAAATTAACTCAATTTATATGCTTTAGAACAACATTTTCCAAGCAGATGAAAATAGAAGCCTCATCAATATAGAGATCAGTTTTTCAACGCTCCAGACTACCCAGAGACATAAAGCTTTGACCATTCCTCAATTTAATGTGCAGTCATAATTAGAAAATTCCTCAGTAAATTACTTGACCAGTCAATGAGCAGTGTTCAAAAGACAAGACTCACAATATTCCTAAAGACCCAACTTTTTGCTACTAAGTTCCATTTCCAGGCATATGCGTACTGAGATCATGATGTATTTGAAAAGTCTTGGAAGTAAAAGTTTCCAGTGGACATTGTTGAGTTTTAACTATCGAGCAATGGCTACGGGTTGAGAAAGCATGGCAAAATCTGAAGGGATTAAACATGCAGAGGTTACCACACACAACTGATAAGTATTTTGGCTGGTGATGAGAATGAAAGAAGATTGGTAAATGAAAACTGGGGCAGAATATGGTCTTTAGAGACACCCTATCACAAATTACTGCCGTACTTTTGATGAAAATAGAGATACTAAAATTAAAACTCCACATAGGTTATAAAAAAAGACCGTAACAACTGCTAAGCAGTCTCCACAAGATTTTTTTCCCTTGAACTGAGCACAACTTAGTTTCAGACATTCTGACCATTGTTCTGTAAATGCTGAGGAAATGCTAAGGAGAAGGAATTAGGGGAACACTACACACAATAATACTTTTATGCTAGCTTTTTTCTGCCAAGTAACAGGAGCCAGAGACAGATGTCCTTGGCAAGTTCAGTCACATGAAAACAAACCTACTAAAACCCAGAAGCACCAAGAGGAATATTGACTTTTAATAAAGTCTGTAGATTTCAGCAAATCCTCATGGAAATTCTACATTTTGGTACCTTTGACAAAAGCTTTGTTGTGAGTGCTTTTAAAAAAGCACCCAAGATGATTTAGTTTTTCACACTGCTCACCTGGCTGAGTTCTGCATGCTCTGACAGGACGATCTGGAGGAGGTTCAACCTCCACTTTTTTCCCAGGATCAAAGTCATCAGTTTCTCCTTCAGTGTCACACTGTTCTTTCTCCCTCTTCCTCTTTTTCTCTTCCTAGCGCAGCAGGAAAAAGACAGGTTTTAGAAGAACGTACTTGGAATGTGAAATCCCACATACCAAAAGGTAAGAGACAGTGATTTTTCGTTTGGAATACTCATTCTATATCTGAGCCATAATATGGTTTAAACAATAGTGCATACATTTTCATTGTCACTTTTTTAGTTTTCTTCTCCAATTAAAACTAATACTGTTCACCTTTTGCTTCTTTGTATTTCTTTGTATTTAATACACTATCGTTCTATCATTAGTTACTGTATTTTTACTGAAAAGAATGTTAAACTCTGAAGCTCTTTCTATGTAAAATTGCATAATAAGCTACACCAGAGAGTAAAGGAAGTTAATTTACTATTCAGTAAAGATCAGTCTGTAGCTCTGCTTTGATCAACGTGTTTTTGTTGTTTGGTGCATTAAACAGGAATCAATAAAGTACGTGATAATTTAGGAAGCCTACAAAACAACCATAAGAAATACCCTGTAACAGTGGTGGCAATTAATGATCTCTTCCTGAGCTTCAAAGCAAAGGCATGCCTGAGTCATTCCTATAATCTTACAGTCATTATTCTTGTTTGCACAGAAAAGCATACTTTCATTAACCTTGCTTAGACTACAGTTCTGTTACTTATCTATCCGTTAGCTTCTTTTGCATGCGCTAATAATGAAGTTCTGGGGAAAAAAAGAAATCCAAATGACCCCCCCCACACAATTTAGCAAAGGCAAAAAAAAAAAATTTGATTTGATGCTGCAAGATCTTGTATTAAAGACAGTTGTTTTGCTACATTTCAAGTCCCAGCCATACTGTTAACTGAAACATTTGAAAATGTTTGTACAAAGAAAACTTTCCACTATCTGCCCTGTATTCAAGAGCACCTGAATGATCCTACAAGATATATCGCTGCCTAACAAATAAATCAATTCGAAATGACAGATGTTAGCCATACACACATACAAAGTAGTACCGAAAAACTGTCATATGAGAATAGTAGAACTACTAATTAAAAGAGAATTAAAAAAGCAGAGAGATCAGAGAATCATTAGTACACAAAAGAAATACTATTAAAATTAAATTGTACAGGTAACTGTGTTGTCAATGCCTTCTTGCTGATTTCAATCTAACTCTTAAAGGTTCAGCACAGACAACTAAGGTGACCACACCATTTGCTACTAACAAAGCCTAGCATGCAGGTTATTTTAAACAAGAGCCAACAAGACTATTGTACCTCAGTACTCAACACATCAGATTTCAGAAAGCTGTTCTGAGTAAACATAACAATTTCAATGTCCAATAACTTGGCATATCTCAGGAACAGAAATGCAATCTAGATTTATTTGAAAAGCTAATACCCTCCTCAAAGGGTAGCAAAACATGTTTCTGACCTGGCTGAAATAAAAAACATCCAACTTAAAACGGAAGTATTCATACTTACAGACAAAATAAATGGATATGAAAAACAAGCAGTTTCTCAAGAAACAAGCTTTTACTTTGTTCAAAAAATCATCACAGGGATATCTCTTTTAACTGGGAGAAATACACCAACACACACACAGGGGTTTTCTACATTTGTGAAGTGCTGTCTCCAAACAATAAGCTTCTTACAACAGCGATTAAAAAAGGGTTCTGGTACTCTGCACCAGATTTTAGATCTGATAAGCAAGCGTGAAGACTGGTATGTCTGAATTCTAAAAATCACAGCTTACCTTTCTCTTTCTTCTTTCCTCATCATCTAGATGCTTTTCTTTTTCCTTCTCAGACTTCTTTTTCTTTTTTTTCTTCTTTTCTTTATGTCGTTCTCGCTCATGATCTGATCTGTCATCATAGTAACTAGAATCATGCCCTGACCCAGAAAGTTCAGTCACTTCGCTTCCTCCAACTTTAAGCACCAGCTTTAAAGGTTTTTCCAAAGGCTTATCCACATAATCTAAATTAAAAAAGTAAAACATTTCATAAATGCACATGGAGGTGATAGCATACAGCAATTACTGATGCTGCTTCTAGAAATACTGTTTACAAGAATTTGCTACAGGTTGAAAATATATGCAATACATTTGGAGAGAAAAATAATAGCTAAGACTAACAAATCCAAGTTAAGAAACAGTTGTTCGGCACATTTTACTTCACGATTTTCCACAAACCTGTAATACATAAGGAACTAACTCCTCGGCTTTCCCTGAAAACATCACAAGATCCTTGTCAGACTAAGATCCTTGTAAGGTGAAACCAAGTATCGCTCCACCAGCGCAGTAACCGGAATCCAACAGCAACAGCCATATGAACCACGAAGATGCTTGGTCTCAACACCCGCCACACCAGCGCCCCAGCGCTCGCTCCGCGTTCCCCGTGCCCCTCCAGAGCCGCCTTCACGCGGACGCGGCAGCCTCCCGCCTCCTTCAGGCCACCTCCCGCTTCACCTCTCCCGCCCTCCGCCGCTCAGGAGCCCCGCAGCACGCTGCTTCCCTTCGGCTCCACCACCCCCCACCCCCCCCGACAAGGGGACCGCGCCGG